>NW_025900820.1:0-23399 GCF_022539505.1 Lolium rigidum | reverse complement strand
CCCCCCCCCTTTTTTTTTTTTTTTTTTTTTTTTTTTTTTTTTTTTTTTTTTTTTTTTTTTTTTTTTTTTTTTTTTTTTTTTTTTTTTTTTTTTTTTTTTTTTTTTTTTTTTTTTTTTTTTTTTTTTTTTTTTTTTTTTTTTTTTTTTTTTTTTTTTTTTTTTTTTTTTTTTTTTTTTTTTTTTTTTTTTTTTTTTTTTTTTTCTTCTTCTTTCTTCTTCTTTTTTTTTTTTTTTTTTTTTTTTTTTTTTTTCTTCTTCTTTTTTCTTCTTCTTCTTCTTCTTTTTTCCCTTTTTTTTTTTTTTTTTTTTTTTCTTCCTCCACCACACCACACTGATCCTTCCTCCACTGCTGCAGCACCACTGCCCCCCTGGGGCTTTCTTGACTCCTACTGGTTCGATAAACCTTGGTTTCTTACTGAGGGAAACTTGCTGCTGTACGCATCACACCTTCCACTTGGGGTTCCCAATTGGCGTGTGCTTTACGCGTCATCACCACCTCGTGGCCCCACTTCGTCTCTCCCTCGGACTTCTGGAAGCTTCCTGCAAAAATAGGACCCTGGGCGTTGATTTCGTCTAATTCCGAGAATATTTCCTTACTAGGATTTCTGAAACCAAAAACAGCAGTAAAACAGCAAGCGGCTCTTCGGCATCTCGTTAATAGGTTAGTGCCGGAAAATGCATAAATATGACATAAAGTATGCATAAAACATGTAGATATCATCAATAATGTGGCATGGAACATAAGAAATTATCGATACGTCGGAGACGTATCAACAATCAGATGTCATGTGCTATAAAGTGTTATGAGCATATACCAGAATGATTCATATGATGATCTTTGGATGACAGTAAGAATATCCTTGAGTACTTTAGAAGAACTAAGGATATATATATATAGTTTTGTATGGGGTAATGACAAACAAATCGCTGTAAAGTGTTGCACCGATATTAGTTTGATCACATATAAAAATAAAATTCAAATCTCAAATTAGGCTAAGTGTTATTTAAAAGGTAGTACAATGAGATAGAAGTTGTCTATGCTAGATTTAGAAGAGTTCTAAATATTGTGACGGATTCTACAAAAGAAGGTAGAGTATGTCATTGTTTTGACAATGACATAGGATGTTAAGTCAAGAGGTTCTTTGAGAACTTGGTGTAGTTCCGACAGAGTCAGAACTTTGAAGCTATATTGTGTGTGACAATATTAGTGACATATTTCAGACCGCGGAATTAAGGTTCCACCGAAGACCAAACATATTTAATGCCGACTCATTTGGAAATGAGTGATGCGTTGAGACGCAAATGAATTACAAAATACATACGTTTCCGAGCAAGTCGGATCCGTTGACTAAAACCTCTCCTGTGAGCAAAACATGATAAAGCACCGAAGACCAAGGTGCTATATCTTTACAAATGTAAACTAGATTATTGACTCTAGTGCAAGTGGGAGACTCGTTGGAGATATGCCCAAGAGGCAATAATAAAATGGTTATTATAATATATCTTTGTGTTTATGATAATGTTTGCATACCATGCTATAATTGTATTAACCGAAACATTGATACATGTGTGTTATGTGAACAACAAGGAGTCCCTAGTAAGCCTCTTGTATAACTAGCTTGTTGATTAATAGATGATCATGGTTTCATGATCATGAACATTGGATGTTATTAATAACAAGATTATGTCATTATATGAATGATGTAATGGACACACCCAATTAAGCGTAGCATAAGATCACGTCATTAAGTTATTTGCTATAAGCTTTTGATACATAGTTACCTAGTCCTTATGACCATGAGATCATGTAAATCACTTATACCGGAAAGGTACTTTGATTACATCAAACGCCACTCGCGTAAATGGGTGGTTATAAAGGTGGGATTAAGTATCCGGAAAGTATGAGTTGAGGCATATGGATCAACGAGTGGGCTTTGTCCATCCCGATGACGGATAGATATACTCCGGGCCCTCTCGGTGGAATGTCGTCTAATGTCTTGCAAGCATATGAATAAGTTCATAAGAGACCACATACCACGATACGAGTAAAGAGTACTTGTCGGGAGACGAGGTTGAACAAGGTATAGAGTGATACCGATGATCAAACCTCGGACAAGTAAAATATCGCGTGACAAAGGGAATTGGTATCGTATGTGAATGGTTCATTCGATCACTAAGTCATCGTTGAATATGTGGGAGCCATTATGGATCTCCAGATCCCGCTATTGTTATTGGTCGGAGAGAAGTCTCAACCATGTCTACATAGTTCGCGAACCGTAGGGTGACACACTTAAGGTTTGATGTTGTTTAAGTAGATATGGAATATGGAATAGAGTTCGAAGTTTTGTTAGGAGTCTCGGATAGGATCCAGGACATCACGAGGAGTTCCGGAATGGTCCGGAGAATAAGATTCATATATAGGAAGTCATTTTCTAGGTTTGAAAATGATCCGGTATTTTTCCAGGAAGGTTCTAGAAGGTTCTAGAAGAGTCCGGAAGAAATAGGCATAGAAGGTGGAGTCACAGAGGGACTCCACCCACCTTGGCCTTCCAGCCTAAGGGAGGAGGAGTCCCAAGTGGACTCCCCACCATGGTGGCCGGCCACCCCACCAAGGAAAGGGGGGAGTCCCACTCCCCCTAGGTTTGGTCACATGGAAGGTTTTTGTTGGGGTCTTATTCGGAGACTTTGACCTAAACCTTGGGGCTTCCACCTATATATAGAGGGGAGGAGAGGGGCTGGCCGGCCACATCAAAATCACCATGGCCGCAACCCCTTAAGGCTGCCCTCGGCCCGGCGCCCTCTCCCAAACCCTAGCGGTTCCCTCCTACCTCTCTCTCCCACATAGCTTAGGCGAAGCTCGCTCGGAGATCTCCACCACCACCGCCACCATGTCGTCGTGCTGCCGGGATTCCGAGGAGGATCTACTACTTCCGCTGCCCGCTGGAACGGGGAGAAGGACGTCGTCATCAACACCGAACGTGTGACCGAGTACGGAGGTGCTGCCCGATTGTGGCACCGTCAAGATCTTCTACGCGCTTTTGAAAGCGGCAAGTGATCGTCTACCGCAGCAACGAGAGCCTCCTCTTATAGGCTTTGGAAATGTTCAAGGGTTAGTCTCGTTCATCCCCTCGTTGCTCCCATCTTCTAGATTGCATCTTGGCTTGGATTGCGTTCTCGCGGTAGGAAATTTTTTGTTTTCTATGCTACGAATCCCTACAATAAGGTATAGAGTTTAACTCTAAAGGTTTTCTTGTTTTCTTTAATTGAGGAATAAGTGAAATGTAGATAGGATTCTACTTATGATCACCAAGTGATTCACAAGTTAGGATTGAGATATAACCTAGGTTTGCTTACTCATGATTTTTCTATCATTTCATGCGGTGAATGATATTTACTTATCATATAGGATTTAACTTATGGCTTATTCTTCTATTTCTCCAAAGTATGGTCATGGCACTATCATGATAAATTTGTTCTCAATGGCTTGTACTCCCAATTCTTAGAGTATATGATCATTACCTAATGGTGATGATCATGCATGGTATGGGCTTCCTTAAGTATCACTAAAAGTATTTAGATATGGTTATTCCAATTACCCCTCTCACTTCATAAGGTCTTGGATTATAATCTATGGTTCTACTCAAGGAATGATGATGTGATTAACTAAATATGTGGTTTGCCTAAGAATTCTACCTTGCTAGCTTCTGCAGCTTGTTCTTCAGAAATCCGATAAACTCGCATCTTGTGGCATGCCTCCACCTCCTAGCTGCTTCATCTTGATCCTAACTATTTTATGGAGTGGCTCAATGTGTTGGTCTTCTTGCACCAAGGTGCAAGATGATGAAATGGATGAAGTGTGAGGCTCCTTTTATAGGCTTGGGCATGCTCTAGTAACATGATACATGGGTGGATGACTCTTTCTTTAATTTGATGAGTAAGGTGCTTGGTTGTCATGCTCTCATCCATAGCAATACTTTAAGCATGAGGTGGCATATCTTAGGATTCAAGCTATGTAGATATTTTCATCCTATGTGGCATTGAGATTATCCTCTCATGTGATTTATTTTTGGATAGCCAAGTGCCTTTTGTTACTAAATATCTTGTGAATGATTTTATGCTTGTGGTTGAGTCACTATATCATATGTGATTGTATTTATATTATTATTGGGATCAAAATGTCAAAGATAAGGATTATACCCCAATTTTGTATGGTGATGTTTGATTTCACCAAGGCATGATCATATGAGTTTCAAAATACTCATAGTTTATTTTATTCAAACAGTTTGAACTATAATTCGTAATGTAAATGAATTTAGTTTTGCGATATTCCACATATTTGATAAGTTATGATAAAAATCAGAAGGTGTGGCTTTTATGCACTTAGGTCCTTGTGTTTTGCTATATTTGGTATTTAGTTTTAAAGTGAATTCAATTGTACCTCAAGGTAGTTGCTTAACTTTTAAGTGTTAATAATTTAGAGTGTGTTTCTTATCTCTTTAATGGTTATATACCCCTCCCATCTCTAGGGTTTAATGATAAGCTTTTGTTGGTGTTAAGTTCAAGAGTTTAGTTCAAGAAATACCATGAGGTTCATTGTAGGACTATTTATTTGTTTAATACATGGAAAAGATAAGTTAAGAATAGTTTCTCCATTTATTGTTACTTGATTTCCAATTGAATAGGTGTTCATATGTTATGGTAAAGAATACCATGCTATGATCTTTCATAAGATCAAGCAATTGATCATTGATTAAAGTGTTGTTGTGTTGGTTTTAGTTCCATTTGATCTAACCCCTTAGATCAAATCATCTCTACCCAAAACAAGATTTTAGCAAATGTCAAATTGAGGTTTATAGCGCTTGACTTGATGAGCTACTTCAATTCCATCAAGGTCAAGTGAAACTTCATTTACTGTGACTGTTTTACTTTAAAGCGCGAAAATTCCCCAGATTTTCTATGCATGGATGCAATGCACACATCTGTTTCCTCTATTTTTGTAACCCCATTACCTGGGATATTACACTAGCCTTCATTTGTACTGAGTATGAGCTCTACTCGTGCATCCAACTCCCAAAAACCAAAATGCCAATCGTGTCCACCATATCTACCTATATGTGGTATTTTATCGCCACTCAAAAATAAATTGCTTGTGTGCTACCTTTAAAACCTTTCAAAAATTTATTCCTTGTTTTTGCAATATATAATCCTCACATTACAGATCCAGTCCGTAAAGTTGCTTCCATTGTTCTTAAGCTTTTTTTTCTCTACGAACTTATTAGAATTGATGGTGGGGCCACCATGATCTACAACATATTTGGAAAAAGTTTAGACTAAGTTTATGATAAATTGAGTTCAAATTTTAATTCTTAAATTAATTAACTAGGTGAACTCCCACTCAATACAACATCCCTCACGTTGCCTTAGTGAGAGAAGATGTAGCTTCGAAGGTGAACATTCAACATGTTCATCATATCATTCATATGACTCATGCTCTACTTTTCGCTATCCCGTGTTCCGAGACCATGTCTGTACATGCTAGGCTCGCTAAGGTTAACCTTAGTATTCACATGTAGAAATCTAGCTTGCACCCGTTGTATGCACACGTAGAATCTATAACATCCGATCATCACGTGATGCTTCGAAACGACGAGTCTTAGCAAATGTGCCTACTAAGGACGAACACTTTATTATCTTGATATTTTAGTCACAGGGATCATCTTATAATGATACCGTCACGTTCTAAGCAAAATAAGATGTATAAAGGATTCAAAATATGTGATATGATATGTCTTCTTGTGCTTTTGATCTCCATCTCCAAAGCACGGACATGATCTCCATCATCACCAGCATGACGTCAAGGTCAGTAGCGCGCTTCATGGTTGTCCATCACTAATAGGAATTATACCAACTACTTGAAATTAAGCTATTACATGATGAATAGACACGCACGTCTTAACAAAATTAAAGGCAACCATTAGGCTCATGCCGGTTGCCATAATACAATAGCGAACATCTCATACATAAAATATAGTCATCATCACATTGCCATATCACATCACATGCCCCTGCAAAAACAAGTTAGACGCCTCTAAAAAGTGTTTGCATGTTTTACGTGGTTTGAGGCTTTCGAGTAAGATCCGATCTACCTACGAACAAGAACCACAACGCTGGTACAAGTGTTGTCAAGTGCAGATTGTAAATTGGAACTTAACTATGGTGGGAGAGACAGACACCCGCAAAGCCACTTATGCAATACAAGTTGCATGTCAAACGTGGAGCAAGTCTCATGAACGAGGTCATGTAAAGTTAGCTCGGGCCACTTCATCCCCCCATCCCGCAAGAGGAAAAGTGCGCAAAGAGCAAGCGGCAACAAAAACATCAACGCCCATAAAATCATTGTGTACTACTCGTGCAACAGGTCTATGCATAGACACGACTCTGATACCACTAATGGGTTCGTTGCGTAGAAAACAAAAAATTCTACCGTGAAGAAGAACAAAACCAAGATCCAATCTAGGAAAAGCCAAGATCTAATCTATGAAGATCGGAGCAACGAGAAGGAAGAGAGACTAACCCTCGAAGATCCAAAGACTAAACGAGATCAGATCTCGTGGTTGATGTAGACAATCGTTCCGGTGTTGCAATATGGTAGCACTTCCGTGCTCGGTCACACGTACAGTATCAATCCGTTCCAACGGGCAGCGGAGGTGTGGTAGATATACTTGGAATCCCAACAACACGACGGCGTGGTGGTGGTGGTGGTGGAGGAGAAGATTATGCAGGGCTTCGCCAAGCCGGTGCAGGACTATGGTGGAGGGGGAGAGGGGCGGCTAGGGTTGGAGGATGAGGGAGGGCTGCGCCCTCTGCCCCCTCCCCTCTATATATGGAGGGAGGTCGGCCAGGGGTTGCCTTGGCCCCTCCTCCAAGCCCTAGGGCCGGCGGCCAAAGAGGAGGGGGAAATTCCCCCAAGTCTCCCCTAGGGTTTTTGGGGAAACCCTAAAGGGTGGCCGGCTCCGGGCCTTGAGTGAGTGGTGCGCCTAGCCCATTAGGTCTGGGCTGCACCCCCTCGGCTCATGTGGCCCCTCCCGGGGTCGTGGACCCACTGGTGGCCCCTCCGGAACCTTCTAGAAACTTCTCGGTCTTCTACCGGAAAATTCCCAAACTTTTCAGAACCCTAGAAATTAACTTTTCTTATATGAATCTTATTCTCCGGACCATTCCGAACCTCCTCGTGATGTCCTGGATCCCATCCGAGACTCCGAAAAACATTCGATCTCCATCTCATATTCCAAATCTACTATACGACATCGAACCTTAAGTAAGTCATCCTACGGTTCGTGAATTATGCGGACATGATCGAGACTCTTCTCCGATCAATAACCAATAGCGGGACGTGGAGATCCATAATGGCTCACGCGTATTTAACGATGAATTAGTGATCGAATGAACCATTAACATACGATACCAATTCCATTTGTCACGCGATACTTTACTTATCCGAGGTTTGATCATCGGTATCTCTATACCTAGTTCAACCTCGTTACCGATAAGTACTCTTTACTTGTACCGTGGTATGTCATCTCTTGTGACCTTGTCACATGCTTGCAAGCTAATTAGATGACACTCCACTGAGAGGGCCCAGAGCATATCTATCCGTCATCAGGATGGACAAATCCCACTCTTGATCCATATGCCTCAACTCATACTTTCCGAATACTTAACCCCATTTTTATAACCACCTATTTACGCAGTGGCGTTTGATGTAATCAAAGTACCCATCCGGTGTAAGTGATTTACATGATCTCATGGTCGAAGGACTCGGTAACTATGTATGCATAGCTTATAGCAAGACGAACTTTATGACTTGATCTTATGCTACGCTTATTTTGCGTGTGTGTCCATTATATCATTCTCCTAATTGCATAACCTTGTTATTAACAACATCCAATATTCATGATCAGGAAACCATAATCATCTATTAATCAACAAGCTAATTTAACAAGAGACTTACTAGGGACTCTTTATGTTTACATAACACACAAGTATTAATGTTTTCGGTTAATACAATTATAGCATGGGATGTAAATATTTATCATAAACACAAAGATATAACAATAACCATTTTATTATTGCCTCTTGGGCATATTTCCAACAGAAATATAGTCACGATAAATTTTAGTGCATCCTAACTGAACTCTCCGCAGGTGATGAGATTGGTTTGTTCCTATGTGGTACCAAGCATGTGGAATGGACTTTCCCCTACAAATTGAGAATTTTAATTGTTTTGAGATATACAATACTGATGTTTTAGGCGTAATAGTTGATATAATAGTGATTTCTAATGTACTTTAATAGTTGTTGCACTCCTTAGTGCCCCCTGCCACATCCCTCCCCCGGTTTTTCCAGCCTATGGGCTGGACCTGAGTAGACTTATAGGTTTCACACAAGCGAGCTGGTTGCCCTTCCTTGTCCCTGATGATGACCTTGATGCCTTCATTGCATGTGTGCTTATCATGGGAAGCATTGACATTCGCATAAAAAAGTTTTGTTGGTTTGTATGGTTAGGAACTTGAAAAGAGGCCAAGTGCCCCATTTTCTACTAAATAACTCAAACCATTTTATTGATATTATTGTTCTATATCATATCCACATTAGCTATTTTTGTTTATTGAGGACTGATACAGTTGTAGAAGGGGTACTCTTTTTTCCTAGACATACAAGATGTTTTAGCTTTAAGCGTGTTTGCAGTCTCGGTTTATAGAGAACCAAAATTTGATTTACCAATGAGTAAAATGCCATGGTTTTTCCACATGATTTTGATTTTTGAAAATTTCGCTTGGTGTTTTTGGATAAATAGCAAAAGGGTGCACGATATCTGCAATGAATTACGGAGTTAGACATGACTTCCTATGTCATTGTGCAATTTAGTACTCCCATTGCCCGCTGCCTAAATTTCTTCTCCGTGTTCTCTTTTAAATTCAGTATTACCCGCAAAAAAAAATTCAGTATATTCCAACTACAGCAAAGGCAAAGGCATAGCATCTGGCAAAGCACCTGCTAGTTCGTGCTATATCCAGCCGTATCGCACACGCTGTCCTTTCACTGACGTTTTCATCTCATCCCAATCGTACCAAACTTCAAATCAACATCTGACTCAATAGAAGACTCTCCAATCAAACCCCCCTGAAAACGAAAGAACCTCCATAATCGCTACCACAAGTTATCATTCTGAACCGCACTCCTGATCACTTAACACAAACGTTTAATCCTGCCATAGCACACAAGTTTGTTACAGAAAGTCCTTTCACTAATCTGTTCATTCCATCCAAATCGTACCAAACTTCAAATCGATCCTCAATCAAACCCGCCTGAAAACGATGGAACCTCCATAAACGCTACAGTACTACAGTTATCATCCTCAGCCGGACTCCTGATCACTTATCGCCCCACCTCGTTGCACACAGTCAGACACGCCCTTCGAAACCACCCAAGAACCAGTGAGAGACGAGTTCAACAGGTCCACGACGGGCCGCGCATCATCCAGAGCAGAGTGAAGGGATTCACCTTTCTCAGAGGGGGCTAGTTCCTGTTTGGGGACGGCCAAAGGACAAGGATCGAGAGGTCGAGAAGAGCCCGTCCAATTCCATGGTGCCATGCTGCCATTGCCACGAGGACGCCTCACAGCGACGGGTTGCGGGGGATGCCGTCGATCGGTTCAAGTGACCGAGGAAGAGAGCAAGGGTAGCTAGCAGCTAGTACAAAGGACGCCCAACTTGGCCGTAAGGGCATCTCCAGCGGCGCGACGCATTTCGGACACCCAAAATGTCCGCGAACGTCCGTTTGCGTCGCGAGGCGGACGCGGAAATGGTCGCGTGTCCGTTTGCGTCTGGGGCTGGCTCCAGCGGGGCGACGCATTTTGGATGCAGGCCAGAATTCAAAAATTAGAAGCACGCATAAACTTTTGCACCAAATTTACAGCCGCATTTTGAGGGCTGAAACAAGTTCACCCCACTTTGCATATCGGACTGCGCAAAGTGGAGACCAAAAGGGGCACAACAAGGCCTGTGCAGCAATAAAAATGTCCAAAAGGAGGCCAAGGTGCTGGGCGCATGGCGCCGGCGATCAGGCGTCTCGCGCGCGGATTTCGGCGCGCCTCTTCATGAACCAGGCCCTGGTGTCGTCATCGACGCTGCTCAAGTCGGCTAGCATGATCCTAGTGTCCTCCGCAAGGATCTTGGCCTTGGCGTCCATCCTCCTAGCCTCGGCGTCAAGCAATTTGGCCTCGGCGTCTGCCTTTTGGACCTCAATTACCTCTTTGGCGAGGTTGTGGTAGATGGCAGCTGCGGCCTCTTTTTCCAGACGCCTCTTCTCGTCCCTAGCAGCCAAGGCGGCACGATTGTCGGCCATCATCTTCTCCATGCTCATGGTGAACGCAAGGGCCTGCGCCTCCCGCTGTAGATCGGTCTTGGTAGCCTTGTGGCCTCGTGGACGAGGTGGAAGGGCTGGACGGCCTTGATCGTCGTCCTCGCCGTCGAGGTTGATTGTTGTCCCATTCCTCACAGCTTCGTTGTAGGCCGCATAGCTTGTCATCCACTTGTTGGCGTTCTTGAGCACGTCCCAGCAATGGACCATATGGAAGCCCTTCTTATGCGTCGCCCTGAACTTCTCCAAGGCGCGGGATACCTGCATTCATAGCCGCCAATGATGTACATAGAATGATGCACATAGTGTTGAATGATGATGGTTCTATCGTGTTTACCACTGTCATGACGCCAGCGCCGCTTACGAGGTTGTTAATAGCATGTTCGACCGACGAGCAAAACTTGGTTGTCTCTTACTTGATGTAGTTCCATCTTTTTCGGAGGGACTCTAACGTCCGAGGGCTTGTGATATTGTAGGGCGGGTGCTGCCTGGTCTCGTTGTACTCCTGCGAGACCTTGGCCCAATAGACCTTGCCCTTTTGCTGCACGCCATTAATGCAATCATTGCTCGATGCAAGCCATGCTTTGCACAAGCACTTGTCCTCCTCGTCGACGAAGCCTTGTGTCCTGTGGCTCTCCCCCTTCTTCTTCTCAGGCTTTGTTGGCTCGTCGTCGAAGTCGTCCACCGACACGGGTGTTGGCTGCGTCTGCTGGGTGGCGAACAGGCGTGCGGTTTCGATGTCGTCCGCGCGTTCATCTGCCGTTGGCTCCTAGTCATCCAGCGGGGTCCCGGCCGGATCACCGCGAACGAAGCCGCCGCCGAAGATAATTTCCTGGATGTCAGCCTCACGGCGGTCCTTCCAATAGTCCTACGAATCACCGAACGTCAGACGCATGAAACACAGCGAACGCACACATTGAGAGAGCTCACGGGCCGGGTCGTCCATCGTCGGGGTAGCCGGCGCCATTTCGTCGAACAGGATGCGGGGCTGCGGCATGCTCTCCTCCGGCACCTGGCGCGCCTTCTGTGCCGCGCCCCAGCTGGAGTCACCGCTTCTAGGAGTCCGGTTGAGGTCGGGAACAGCCGCCCCGTTGAACTGCTCCGCCGCCCCGGTCAACTCCACCGGCGGCAGGCCGGACGCGAACCGCGACGCCGGGTGGCCTTGCAAGGGAGCGGGAGTTCCAGGACGCAGCCGGGAACTTACCGAGCTGACCGACGAGGACGGAGGAGCGACGCCGGCGATCCCCTCTCTCTTGACGAGCATGTAGCCCTCGGCCAAGGTCGGATGGAGGGCTACTTGCGCGACGCCGGCTTTGATCTGCATCTGCCACGCCCGCTGGTTGGCGGCCGCGGAAATCTTCATCTTCTGGTTCCTGCGCCGGCAGCGACGTTTCGCGGCCTCGATCACTTTCTCCTCCGGGGAGAGCACCTTCTTTGCAGCCTTCGCCTTTGCCTCCCGGCCGCCGCCGGTGCCGGCCCGCTTTGCTTCCGGCGGACCCTCCATTGTGGCTACGGTCGTGCCTACGGGGGAGTGTGGGGCGGCGGCGAGGGTTTGATCCGCATCCATGGCGGTGGCTGCGGCGGCGAGGACGTCCATCGCTTCGGGAATGTTTCGCGCCGGTCTAGTTTGCTTTTTCGCGCGGGGAATGACCAGTGGCGGGAATTATATCGGGCTCGCTACCACTGACGCGCGGGTCCTACGTCTTTTTCGGCGGTCCCTCGGCGCGACCGCCGAGCGTCCGCGGAGACGCAAACCTGGCGCATATTTGAGCCAGGTTTGCGTCTCCGCGGACAGGCCGGTCACTTTGCGTCGCCCCGCTGGAGCAGGGCCCAGACGCATTTCCGGTCACGGCGGACGAAAACGATCGCTCAGCGATCATTTGCGTCGCGCCGCTGGAGATGCCCTAATAATTCGCCGAGAAATCGACCGGAATTGAATCCTTCCTTGCGTGCTGGCACCCGGAGATGCAGGACGGATTACCTGGGAATCCTGTCCGTGGACGCAGCCAGTGGGCACCGCCGGCGTGAAAATGGCTGGATCGATCGAGAGGGGGTCAACTGGATTTAACGCTAACAGTATAAAAATCTGCAGAATCCAGATACGATCTACTGCTAACCAACATGTGGGTAACCTCAGGCGAACACGTCCGCCGGTTGTCGTCGAACACGGCAATGTCAGAATCTGTCGTTTCCGAGCTTCGATAAGTTAACAAAAAAGATCGTCGAATAAATTTTGACTAGCTGGGTGACTGAGCACCTTGAATTTACGGACACGTGTGTGCATATGCTTCCTGCCTTCTCATGCTAGTATGTTGAACTTCTCAGGCGCAACTTAGTGAGCTGTAATTATGTAGTGGTCAAGTTGGAGTCAAGATTCTACGGTAGGTCTACTTCCGTGATCCGTCATATGGATTTATTTAGGCTTTCACGCGCTATGAGGAAAATTTTGATATATTTTATTTTCCATACTTATGCTTGCTAATGAGGGTCGCATGCATAGAAGACTGATATATATGAAAGTGAAAAATTTAGCGCATGCGCTAGGTTATGAGTATGGCATAGTGAGTTCTGGCTCCTAGCTGACATACTACTGAATAGAACATCAAAGGGAGTCTATCATATTCCATACCACTGGACTCATATTTAAAAAAAAAGTTCTAATGGTATAATTTTTATGTTATATATCTTATATTATGTTGATTAAATTAATTATTAATTTTTTCAAAGAGTAGTAAACTTGTATGCAGGGAGTAACGAATTCGGTTTATTATATGCTTGAATGAGGCAAGACTAAGGTTTCAGGATTCCGCCAAAGTTTCACTCCTAGCTGATGATTTTGTCATTTATGTTCAAATTCCATGAAACCAAGCTCCCAAAGTTTAATTCATCAAAAATGCAAATTACCATGTTTCAGCCTGAAAATGTTGCTTCCAACTAAGAAGAATATCAACGAATTGCATGATTAAAGAAATGTGAATTCAAAATAGAATTTTTTTTTCAAGCATGGGGCTGCGCGAACGCATACCCCATCTATCATGAATTTACAACGTCCACTCTCCCGCGCATGGTGATGGTAGACCAACGCGCTCACCATGTGCAATGTGAGCCACTATTCTTCATGATCATCCAACCACCCCGTCCAGGTAAGTATGCAATGGAGCACCTAGCTGTCCTAATATTTCGGATCTTACTCCTTATGGTGTCGATGTGGCACTAAATAAACAAAACAAGGGCGCATTGCAGTGTGAAATGATTTTGGATGGGCTTGTTGAGTGTGACTGAATATGATCTCAATGGATAGGCCTAGTAGCCCGAATAGAAACTTTCTGCAAACTAAAAAAATATATAAAGATTGCTCAGCATTTCCTAATTTTGTTGTAGTAGAATAATTTGTTGCCAGGAACATGTCAAAAAAAGTGTGGCACCTATAATTTTCAACGGAAATCGAGTCAGATGTCAGTACAAGGCTCTCTTTGTTTGCCACTCTGCCGCCCAGGTCTATACGACTCCAAAAAGGGTCAGGAAACGGCGTTGACTATTATTTGTCGTTGACCTTAGTTTTACTCTTTTTTTGCTAATATAATGCTCTAGTCTATTTGTTCAGAAAGTTTCGCAGGCCATAAGTATTATCAATTCATCATCAGGAATACATGCACTTAATATTAATAATACTACGTGGGCTAGATAATTTTATGGTGTTGCTCCATCCTAATGTTTTGAATGTTTTTATTAATATATATTTAGTTGGTACATATGTGTTGTTAGTGACTTCCTTGATTTATTTGGTGTCCGTGTAAAGAACTCTTTTAGTTTAGTATAATTTGACATTATCCTAAAAAGGTAGATGTATCAAGTAGACGATATGTGAGTATACATGGTCCAAGTAGCAACCCGTATTTTAAATTGAAAATCCCTAAAATTAGCGTCCAACATTCTACTCCAACTACTATTAACCGTTCACTAATTCAGTCATCATGATTTACCTTTGCCCATTAACACTCACCAACTCATGAATTAATATCACCTCAATTCTTTCTATAGAAATTAAAATAAATATTTGTATGGATTCGGATGCAATTACGACTATTTCTCCTTGATCGCTGCACTGAGAATCACTTACATATATATAATAATACGTGTTGTTTCATGAACATACATACGGAACAATAAAATTATCAGTAAAATAATACATCAATCAGATGTGTCAACACTGATCAAATGACTTCATTGTTAACTTTGACGTCTTTTGTTGTTAATTTTTCACCAACTCCTATAGTAGAACAACAATTTCACTGTCTACATTAACTTCTGAAGTATACATGTACCGTACAAATTCAAATAATTCTTGAGATGTTCTCAAAGAGAAAATTAAGAACCAATTAAAGCAGCATGAATAATAATCAATACAGATTAATATCAGCACGAGTGGTACATACCACACATGCACTTGCTATGCATTTTCCGTTAGGATGAAAAGATTGACTATCTTTCACGGTTGATGTCCATGCCTTGTTATTATTGATTCAACAATTATCTCTCCCTAAAACAAATACCACATGGAGATGACGCCTCTACAAAACCATGCGCACTGATCAACACGGGACAGATGACCTCAAGAGATTGAATTTGTTTTCGCCTCGATTCCAGTGTTTATTTCTGGAGAGACAGGTGCATCGCCCTTGACATGGACAAATAGAAGGTAAAAAAAAGCTCAAAGCTCATATAATTTTTAGATTTATTTGCACCCTCCAAGATAATTCAAATGTAAGGAGCTATTACCTTCATCTTCTGATACAGTATGAAAACCCCAAAATCATTATGGTCCTACATGCCTTTACGTGAAACTGAAGATATTAATGAGGTTGAACTGGTGTGTTACCATCAGTCTGTAAGTCCGTTAGTGATTACATAATTAATCTGGACCGTGCTTGCACCCCAGGCCCAAACATGGAAATTAGCTGAAAGTACAGTTCATATTTTAACATAGGAAAACATAATAAACTGATTATAATTGTTTCAAGTTTTGAAGATAATTATTTAGGAACCATCAAAGACACCATCATCTAGCAAGTAGGACAACATACCGAGATAGAGTTACCAAAGATGTAAAACTATGACACAATGATGAGATAAAACCACCATTGATCTGAGATGTGTCCTCTGTTGACCAACCATAAGAAAATAAACTCCAAAGGTCATCGATCCGCTGTTGTTACCATGTGCGTGTGATGAAGTTCTCATCCACCTCCAGCTTGTTTCCGTGGAAATAACCGATTAAGAATCAAAAATAAATAACTTCTCCATCCCTGCCATAAACCTGTCGTAGTGGCTATATTGATTGGATAATCCAAGAACCGGGTATAATTACTGAAACTAATTGGAGATTGCCAACGGAATCACCTAAAATCATCAAGCTAGCACATCTTCTTGGGGCGGGACCGGGACAACGAAAAGTGCTTGCACCAATCCATATTACTTGCATTAAAATGGATATACCTACAATTAAAATATGTCTAGATACATCTATATTAGTGTCATGTAATATGAATCGGAGGAAGTAGGAGAACTGCATCAACTTGGATGGGAGACAATAATGGTTGGTGATGTTGCCGCCTCAATCCTCCATCGCTCGAGTTAATCCTACAGGGATGAGAAAGCAATGAAATCAAGAATGAGACCGTGAGGCTATAGGAAATGACATAACCCTGAAAACACAAATGGAGACAGTGTAATCACCCGATGTGGAGGTCATGCGGATAACACAATGAGATCTCCAATCAGTTCACCTGATGTAGAGAAACTGATTGGAACAACGCAAATGGACCCTCATCAGATCATAATTTTTTCAAAGTCGTTTAGCCAAAGTCTATTGGATAATCAAGAAACGAACCAGGATTCCTAGAGCATACTGGGTGAAAGGACATAGTAGAGAAATCTCCCTTGAGGAGAACGAACAAAATCTAAAAAAATCAAACTAATGTTTGTGCACCACGGGAAAAAAATTCTCGAAAAAATGGGAAATTTGAGCTGCCTGCAGTTCACATCTGACCTGCGTATCATACAGTTCCTGCAGGGAACAAAATAATTGAAAGATGCAAACAGACCACGGACAGCAATCCAGCTGCAATAAATTCAACTAATGTATTATAATCACCTGGCATGCAGTCACACTTCTGGTGCAAGGAAAAAAATTATATTGCAAGCGATGTCTCGTAGGACCTGGCAATCAAACCGGAGATCAAATTCCGGCCAGGACGCAAGCGTAGAAACATTATGGAGGAGGGGACGGGCGAGTGGAAACACCGACTTTCATAAGCTATGGAAGGGAGATCGAGCATGAGAAGGCGACCTGGACATGCGACCATTGGAGCCAATCCGTTTCTCGCTGGTGTTGCACCCGCCTTACACGATTTATAAGGTTTTCTGTTTTGACATAGACAGTAAATGGAGGAATCGTGGGACAGTGATCATATAAGGCTCAAGAAGTTTGTTTGGATTTCCTTTTATAGGTGGCGTATTATGCTCAGACTACATATTTGTACGCTTGATTCTCGATAAATCTGACCGATGCATATTCTTAGGCTTCCTGGACTGCCACAATTGTAGCCATGAGAGTTGTTGCGTATATGGAGGAGATAGAGAGGCACGATTAGTTCAATTTCTTTAACCTTGTAGCGATTAAAAATTAAATCACTTTCTCTTGAGATGGCTGTACGTGGCTGCCGCTAGATATATTGGGTTCCTATGTTACGTGCTATCAGATCTAAAATTACAACGTGTCTATGTAACATCTAATGTGACATTATAAAGATAACTTTTTTGACTAATCCTAGCCATTAATTTTAGATCTAATTGTCTTAATTATTCTAATGATGTGGATTAACGTGGTGTCTCGTATGGTGCCTCCAATTAGTAAATATAAGATTGCCGAAAGTTTCAGTCTCCAGAGGGGATGCTTTTGGTCCCCCTCTTCCCTTTAAAATGGCTGTTCCTCTTACTGACAAACATAAACAAAGGCAAGGAGTATAATTTGATAAGCCTTGCATGAAATTATTTAATAAGCTCTGTCATACACAAACTTCCTAGTAAGAGCATCTCCAACAGACGCGGCAAAAGACACGCAAGCTAAATAAACCGCCAGTTTGGCGCGCGCGGGAGCCCGCGCGAACATCTAGCGGGCACGGGACGCCGCGCGCGCTAAAAGATTTGCCGCGCCCGCGCTTTTGCGCTATCCCGCGCGGGAAAGTTGCAGCTTCGGCTGCCGCGCGCGCTATAAACGCCATGCGTGCGC
Source organism: Lolium rigidum (assembly GCF_022539505.1). Lineage (NCBI taxonomy): Eukaryota > Viridiplantae > Streptophyta > Magnoliopsida > Poales > Poaceae > Lolium > Lolium rigidum. The sequence goes on along the minus strand of NW_025900820.1, from coordinate 5,686 downwards.
GCACGTCAACCGCCCGAAAACGTCACCGCCCGCGTGTCGCTCCACCGATTCACTCTGCTTCCCACACACTTGCGCCGCCGCTCCGCCGATGCGATGCCTCCCCGCCGCCGCTCTTCCACGGCGTTCGCGCGCGGCCAAGCATCCGCTTCGACGCGGAGATCCGCTCCGGCGAGGAGCGCATCCTCCTCGGCACGTTTGACACGACGGCGTCGCATGGTGCCTCGACCGCACCCGCCGCACGATGAATTTCCACGATGTGTGGACGCGGGAGCAGGCGGAGGCGCTCGCGTCGCCGGCCATCACGCGCGAGCAGCAGCGGCGCCAGGACGAGCTCGAGCAGCGCCTTGTTATCACGGAGCGCGACGAACGCCTCCGCCTCGAGTGGGCGCGGTAGTTCTCGGAGGACGTCGCCGCGATGGAGGCGTTCTACGCGCGGAAGGAGGAGGAGAAGGCGGCGGCAGCGAAGAAGAAGAAGGCGGACCGCGACCAGCACCGGGCGGCTGATACGTCTCCGATGTATCGATAATTTCTTATGTTCCATGCCACATTATTGATGTTATCTACATGTTTTATGCACACTTTATGTCATATTCGTGCATTTTCTGGAACTAACCTATTAACAAGATGCCGAAGTGCCAGTTCCCGTTTTCTGCTGTTTTTGGTTTCAGAAATCCTAGTAACGAAATATTCTCGGAATCGGACGAAATCAAGACCCAGGTTCCTATTTTTCCCGGAAGCATCCAGAACACCCGAGAGCCGCCAGAGGGGGGCCCTATGGGCCCCAGATGATAGGGTGGCGCGGCCTGGGCCCTGGCCGTGCCAGCCTATGGTGCCGCCGCCTCTTCGACCCTCTGACGCTACCCTTCCGCCTATTTAAAGCCTCCGTCGCGAAAACCCTATTACGAAGAACGAAACCCACGAAACCTTCCGGAGCCGCCGCCATCGCGAAGCCAAGATCCGGGGGACAGGAGTCTCTGTTCCGGCACCCTGCCGGAGCGGGGAAGTGCCCCGGAAGGCTTCTCCATCGACACCGCTGCCATCTCCACCGCCATCTTCATCACCGCTGCTGCTCCCATGAGGAGGGAGTAGTTCTCCATCGAGGCTCGGGGCTGTACCGGTAGCTATGTGGTTCATCTCTCTCCTATGTACTTCAATACAATAATCTCATGAGCTACCTTACATGATTGAGATTCATATGATGATGCTTGTAATCTAGATGTCATTGTGCTAGTCAAGTGAGTTTTACTTATGTGATCTCCGGAGACTCCTTGTCCCACGTGTGTAAAGGTGACGAGTGTGTGCACCGTGTGGGTCTCTTAGGCTATATTTCACAGAATACTTACTCACCGTTATGAATGGCGTAGTGAAGTGCTTATTTATATCTCTTTATGATTGCAATGTGTTTTGTATCACAATTTATCTATGTGCTACTCTAGCAATGTTATTAAAGTAGTTTTATTCCTCCTACACGGTGTAATGGTGACAGTGTGTGCATCCGTGTTAGTACTTGGCGTATGCTATGATCATGATCTCTTGTAGATTGTGAAGTTAACTATTGCTATGATAGTATTGATGTGATCTATTCCTCCTACATAGTGTGAAGGTGACGAGTGTGCATGTTGTGTTAGTACTTGGTTTAGTCGTGTTGATCTTTCTTGCACTCTAAGGTTATTTAAATATGAACATTGAATTGGGGAGCTTGTTAACTCCGGCATTGAGGGTTCGTGTAATCCTACGCAATGTGTTCATCATCCAACAAAAGAGTGTAGAGTATGCATTTATCTATTCTGTTATGTGATCAATGTTGAGAGTGTCCACTAGTGAAAGTCTAATCCCTAGGCCTTATTGACATAGGCATCCCAAATGGGCCTGCCGGATATAGTACCCGGGGTTTACTGAAGGCCCACTACTCGAAGAATAAGAAGATTCGGAAGCCCAAGATGTATTTAAGGAAAAGATAGAGTTGTAATAGGAAGTGTTATTTGTAATCTGGCGGGATGAGTTAGAAACCGTCCCGAACTCTGTAACTTGTACGAAGCGAAACCCTCGGCTCCACCTCTTATATAAAGGGGGAGTCGAGGGACGAAGAGATCATCGAATCATTGTCTGCAAACCCTAGTTTTCATATTCGTCGAGTACTTTTCGGCTGAAACCTTCGAGATCTACTTGCCCTCTACTTCTAACTAAACCCTAGCCTACAATCCATAGGCATTGATAAGTTAATCCCTTGTCAATTGGCGCCGTCTGTGGGAATTAGAGGCGTAAGGATCTGATCTCGATGGCACGTTCAAAGTCTTCGACATCGTCAACCGGAAGCAACACTATGGATCGAGGTAAACAGGTCGCTGCTGGTCTTGTCGATTTTGTTCCTCACCCACCTTCCCGTTTGGATGCATATGCGTACCGGCGGAGCCCATGGAGATGACGTTCGGAAGGTTTCACTTTCGCGTCGAGAAGGAAGGATCGTATCGTGTCGAAATTCCGATCTCGTCGGGATCGTCGGCGGTCGATTCCGATTTTTCAAGCTATGCGTCGTCAACCGAGTCAGGAGAAGAAGAAACCTCGGAAACACGCTACATCGCGTACCGAACAAGAGAGAAACTCGCCAAGATCTTCAACGACATATCATTCGAGTCATCTCGCGGACTCATATATAAGCGATGGCTCAAGCGATGACGTCGGCTACGACTTCATCGACAAATCTATCACAGTGGGCGAGGTCTTCATCAATCTCAATAATGATGTCACCAAACCCAACATAGATTTGAGTGCAAAATACCATCAGATCTATGCTATCGAAGATCAAGAGGAAACATCAGAGGCTTTCGACGATTTGGGTAACCCTTATGTCGATCCCTCAGATCTAAGGAGAGGTATGGGCACTAAATATGTTGGGCCCACACCACGTGTCAGAGTTCAACTTCCACAAGCAGCCTGGGATAGAGCTGCAAAAGCCCTGGATGGCTCGGAACCAATGACGACAACGGCTACTGCTCAAGAACTGCAAGCTTATCAATATAGACTCGCACGAGCTGCCAGAAACATAGAAAAACAGACAGCTGAGCTGGACAAGAGAAAGGAGGCAGCTTCTGCATCCAGCAGGAGAAGGGCAGATCTAAGTCGACAGTCCAGAGTTTCGGATGATAGTCACAGGGAGGCTCGGAACAGAGGAAGATCAAGGTTGCAACACATACCCGAAGCAGAAAGAGAGCACTTAATTCAAAATCTCGACATGTCCTTGATGTCTACGTTCCCCCTCCTTTCCTGTAGACAGTGTTGGGCCTCCAAGTGCAGAGGTTTGTAGAACAGCAGCAAGTTTCCCTTAAGTGGATACCCAAGGTTTATCGAACTCAGGGAGGAAGAGGTCAAAGATATCCCTCTCATGCAACCCCGCAACCACAAAGCAAGAAGTCTCTTGTGTCCCCAACACACCTAATAGGTGCACTAGTTCGGCGAAGAGATAGTGAAATACAGGTGGTATGAATAAGTATGAGCAGTAGCAACGGTGCCGGAAAAGTGCTTGCTTGGCGTGTAGTTGATGGTGGTAGTATTGCAGCGAGTAGTAACGCAAGAAAACGAGTAAACAAGCAGTAGTAACTCAGCAGTATTTAGGAACAAGGCCTAGGGATTACACTTTCACTAGTGGACACTCTCAACATTGATCACATAACAGAATAGATAAATGCATACTCTACACTTTTGTTGGATGATGAACACATTGCGTAGGATTACACGAACCCTCAATGCCGGAGTTAACAAGCTCCACAATAATGCTCATGTTTTAGTAACCTTTAGTGTAAGATAGATCAACGGACTAAACCAAGTACTAGCATAGCATGCACACCGTAACCTTCATGCATATGTAGGAGGAATAGATCACATCAATATTATCATAGCAATAGTTAACTTCATAATCTACAAGAGATCATAATCATAGCATAAACCAAGTACTAACACGGTGCACCCACTGTCGCCTTTACACACGTGCAGGAGGAATAGAACTACTTTAATAACATCACTAGAGTAGCACATAGATAAATTGTGATACAAACTCATATGAATCTCAATGAGATCATTTGTGGTGACCCGGCATACCACTGCATGGTGTAGTATGCAAGTCTGATATAACACCAATGAAACACCGTTCCAATAGTATTATATCGCTCAGAGTGGTACAACAGAAACATATGCGGGTCCAAGGCATGTCTATAGAATTACAATATTGACTCTGTTACATAAGATCAGCACAACCTCCTACTTTACAATGAGGTAAATCTGCAAATAAACTCTAGAAGAACGACTCGTAGTCTAATCCTATCACGAACTCTATTTGTAGAGTATTTAACTAGCTAAAGAGGCTAAGAATAGATTCTAGCTAAGTAGGAGCTAAGTTTAGGAAACTAGTTCCCTTATATTGCTAATCTAGGTTTTTTCTCCTTGTTGGATGTAGTGTTTGACTCCTCTGACAAGGTCTTGTTCCTTGAAGTAGTTGTTGACTCCTCGGCCTTCGGGTTGCACTGTAGATCCTCCTTTGATGCCTCCATATCTAAGCAGGGGATTTAAGAGTGGGATGAGTACGAGTGTACTCAACAAGTTCATTATAGGAAAGAGGTGTTTAATGCACTAGCTACAGCATTAGACCAGAATAGTCTAATACCAATGCAGGTTTTCATAATCATTTCTTCAAAAGGTTGCTTTTATTCAGAAGAACTATGTCCGTCAGCCTTCACCGGTTTACTAGAACTTCATGGAGTTCCTTTCCGGCAGTGTTCGCAGTTCCATATCCCGGAACAGGGAGTGACAGGTCACGGTTCTTTACACTCCGCAGAGGTGTGTTGCTTTACCCATAAGAGATCTTAACCTTGGTGCCAACCAGGCATATTCCCCGTCCACACTTCCTATGGTGTGAGGCCCGGTATAAGGTCTAGCCAATCATGTTCCTCCGCTACCTCGAACACCCACCCGTTGTTGCATGCCCCGACCCTGGGTCCTCGCCGGTCCCATTATTCCCACTCACGGGTGGACCCCGACCACGACGACAGCTTGGGATCGAACCAAACTCCTTCGCCGGTAGCTGCAACCCATCATAGACCGCAATACCGTGGGGACTTAAGGCTTCCCCGGCCAACCGCTTGCACTTCTAGCGACAAGTGTCTACGGACTATGCCGTGGGGACTTAAGGCTTCCCCAGCCAACCGCTTGCCCCGACGGATACAAGTGTCTACGGTAAAGCGCATCCGTTGATGAACGAGAGGTGGAAACACTTTTGACTACTCCGTCCCACTCCGGATCTTATGGTTAACACGGGTATTACGGCACAAGAATCACTCGGCGACATTTGTTGTTTAATCCTAGATGGATATAAGCCCGTGCAATGGAACCTCCACCATATCAACACAATCCATGGTTCCATTGCCCACCACATAGTCATATTCATAGTTATGAAATTAGTGGTTTTGATTTTTATGCAATAGTGATAACCATAATACTTTGCAAGTAATTTGATAGAAATACTCAAATGACATGAGCAAGTGATGAACTTGCCTTTCTTGATCGCAAGATTATGCGGACAAGGTCTTCGATACGCAATAACTCCAAATTCTGAAATAGCATCATCGTCCGGTAAGGACGATGTTTAAAAGATTGGCAAGGATGCAATAATGCATAAGTATGAGATGCAATCGTT
>NW_025900819.1:0-60993 GCF_022539505.1 Lolium rigidum | reverse complement strand
TTTTACTTTTATGTTGAGTCAGTTCACCTATCTCTCTCCACCTCAAGAAACAAACACTTGTGTGAAGCTGTGCATTGATTCCTACATACTTGCATATTGCACTTGTTATATTACTCTATGTTGACAATTATCCATGAGATATACATGTTACAAGTTGAAAGCAACCGCTGAAACTTAATCTTCCTTTGTGTTGCTTCAATACCTTTACTTTGATTTATTGCTTTATGAGTTAACTCTTATGCAAGACTTATTGATGCTTGTCTTGAAGTACTATTCATGAAAAGTCTTTGCTTTATGATTCACTTGTTTACTCATGTCATTACCATTGTTTTGATCGCTGCATTCATTACATATGTTTACAAATAGTATGATCAAGGTTATGATGGCATGTCACTTCAGAAATTATCTTTGTTATCGTTTTACCCGCTTCGGGACGAGCAGAACTAAGCTTAGGGATGCTGATACGTCTCCGACGTATCGATAATTTCTTATGTTCCATGCCACATTATTGATGATATCTACATGTTTTATGCACACTTTATGTCATATTCGTGCATTTTACGGAACTAACCTATTAACAAGATGCCGAAGAGCCAGTTGTTGTTTTCTGCTGTTTTTGGTTTCAGAAATCCTAGTAATGAAATATTCTCGGAATTGGACGAAATCAACGCCCAGGGTCCTATTTTGCCGCGAAGCTTCCAGAAGACCGAAGAGGAGTCGAAGTGGGGCCACGAGGCGCCGCCACCATATGGCGGCGCGGCCCAGGCCCTGGCCGCGCCGACCTATGGTGTGGGGCCCTCGTGTGGCCCTTCCGCCTACTTAAAGCCTCTGTCGCGAAACCCCCAGTACCGAGAATCACGATACGGAAAACCTTCCAGAGACGCCGCCGCCGCCAATCCCATCTCGGGGGATTCTGGAGATCTCCTCCGGCACCCTGCTGGAGAGGGGATTCATCTCACGGAGGACTCTTCACCGCCATGGTCGCCTCCGGAGTGATGAGTGAGTAGTTCACCCCCGGACTATGGGTCCATAGCGAGTAGCTAGATGGTTGTCTTCTCCTCATTGTGCTTCATTGTTGGATCTTGTGAGCTGCCTAACATGATCAAGATCATCTATCTGTAATGCTATATGTTGTGTTTGTTGGGATCCGATGGATAGAGAATACTATGTTATGTTAATTATCAAGTTATTACCTATGTGTTGTTTATGATCTTGCATGCTCTCCGTTATTAGTAGAGGCTCTGGCCAAGTTTTTGCTCTTAACTCCAAGAGGGAGTATTTATGCTCGATAGTGGGTTCATGCCTACATTGATATCTGGGACAGTGATAGAAAGTTCTAAGGTTGTGGATGTGCTGTTGCCACTAGGGATAAAACATTGATGCTATGTCCGAGGATGTAGTTGTTGATTACATTACGCACCATACTTAATGCAATTGTCCGTTGTTAGCAACTTAATACTGGAAGGGGTTCGGATGATAACCTGAAGGTGGACTTTTTAGGCATAGATGCAGTTGGATGGCGGTCTATGTACTTTGTCGTAATGCCCAATTAAATCTCACTATACTTATCATGACATGTATGTGCATTGTTATGCTCTCTCTATTTGTCAATTACCCGACTGTAATTTGTTCACCCAACATGCTTTTATCTTATGGGAGAGACACCTCTAGTGAACTGTGGACCCCGGTCCATTCTTTTATACTGAAATACAAATCTGCTGCAATACTTGTTTTACTGTCCTTGCAAACAATCATCTTCCACACAATACGGTTAACCCTTTGTTACAGCAAGCCGGTGAGATTGACAACCTCAACTGTTTCGTTGGGGCAAAGTACTTTGGTTGTGTTGTGCAGGTTCCACGTTGGCGCGGAATCTCGGTGTTGCGCCGCACTACATCCCGCCGCCATCAACCTTCAACGTGCTTCTTGACTCCCTACTCGGTTCGATTAAACCTTGGTTTCTAATCGAGGGAAACTTGCCGCTGTGCGCATCACACCTTCCTCTTGGGGTTCCCAACGGACGTGTCGGCTACACGCATCAAGCAAATTTACGGCGCCGTTGTCGGGGAGATCAAGACACGCTGCAAGGGGAGTCTCCACTTCCCAACCTCTTTACTTTGTTTTTGTCTTGCTTTATTTTATTTACTACTTTGTTTGCTGCATTATATCAAAACACAAAAAAAATAGTTGCTAGCTTTACTTTATTTACTGTCTTGCACTCTATATCAAAAACACAAAAAAATTAGTTACTTGCATTTATTTTATCTAGTTTGTTTTATTTACTACTGCTAAAATGGCCACCCCTGAAAATACTAAGTTGTGTGACTTCACAACCACAAATAATAATGATTTCCTATGCACACCTATTGCTCCACCTGCTACTACAGCGGAATTCTTTGAAATTAAACTCCTTTCTATCGAATCTTGTTATGCGAGAGCAATTTTCTGCAGTGTTAGTTCGATGATGCTGCTTGCCCATCTCAATAATTTTGTTGAATTGTGTGAAATGCAAAAGTATAAGGATGTAGATGGTGACATTATAAAATTAAAATTGTTTCCTTTCTCATTCGGAGGAAGAGCTAAAGATTGGTTGCTATCTCCGCCTAAGAATAGTATTGATTCCTGGACTAAATGCAAGGATGCTTTTATTGGTAGATATTATCCCCTGCTAAAATTATATCTTTGAGGAGTAGCATAATGAATTTTAAACAATTAGATAATGAACATGTTGCTCAAGCTTGGGAAAGAATGAAATCTTTGGTTAAAAATTGCCCAACCCATGGACTGACTACTTGGATGATCATCCAAACCTTCTATGCGAGGACTAAATTTTTCTTCGCGGAATTTATTGGATTCAGCTGCTGGAGGTACCTTTATGTCCGTCACTCTTGGTGAAGCAACAAAGCTCCTTGATAATATGATGGTTAATTACTCTGAATGGCACACGGAGAGAGCTCCACAAGGTAAGAAGGTAAATTCTGTTGAAGAATCCTCTTCTTTGAATGATAAGATTGATGCTATTATGTCTATGCTTGTGAATGATAGGACTAATGTTGATCCTAATAATGTTCCGTTAGCTTCATTGGTTGCCCAAGAAGAACATGTTGATGTAAACTTCATTAAAAATAATAATTTCAACAACAATGCTTATCGGAACAATTCTAGTGATAACTATAGGCCATATCCTTATAATAATGGTAACGGTTATGCTAATTCTTATGGGAATTATTACAACAATAATAGGAATACACCCCCTGGACTTGAAGCTATGCTTAAAGAATTTATTAGTACACAAACTGCCTTTAACAAATCGTTGAGGAAAAGCTCAATAAAATTGATATTCTCGCTTCTAAGGTTGATAGTCTTGCCTCTGATGTTGATCTTTTGAAATCGAAAGTTATGCCTAATAGGGATATTGAAAATAAAATTGTTACTACAGCAAATTCCATCCAAGTTAGAATTAATGAGAATATAAGATTAATGGCTGAATTGCGTGCTAGGTGGGATAGAGAAGAAAATGAAAAACTAGCTAAAGAGAAAAATGTAGCTAAATTTTGGACTATTACCACCACTAGCAATGCTAATGATTCACATGTTGCTGCACCTCCTACTATTAATGGTAAAGTAATTGGTGTTGGCAATGTTTCTACTCCTAGTGCAAAGCGCGCAAAATTACCTGAAACTGCTAAAAGCTATCTGAACCGCTCTGTGATAAAGCTGCTGAAATTTTTTCCAACCTTGGGGATGATAATCCCATTGCTTTAGATTGTAATGATTTAGATTTTGATGATTGCCACATCTCTGAAGTTATAAAGTTCTTACAAAAACTTGCTAAGAGTCCCAATGCTAGCGCTTGTAAACTTGGCTTTCACAAAACATATTACAAATGCTCTCATAAAAGCTAGAGAAGAGAAACTAAAACTTGAAACTTCTATTCCTAGAAATCTAGAGGATGGTTGGGAGCCCATCATTAAAATGAGGGTCAATGATTTTGATTGTAATGCTTTATGTGATCTTGGTGCAAGTATTTCTGTTATGCCTAAGAAAGTCTATGATATGCTTGACTTGCCACCATTGAAAAACTGTTATCCGGATGTTAATCTCGCTGATAATGCTAAAAAGAAACCTTTGGGGAGAGTTGATAATGTTCATATTATGGTTAAAAATAACCTTGTCCCCGTTGATTTTGTTGTCTTGGATATTGAATGCAATGCATCTTGCCCCATTATATTGGGAAGACCTTTTCTTCGAACCGTTGGTGCTACTATTGATATGAAGGAAGGTAATATTAAATATCAATTTCCTCTCAAGAAAGGTATGGAACACTTCCCTAGAAAGAGAATGAAGTTACCTTATGATTCTATTATTAGAACAAATTATGATGTTGATGCTTCGTCTCTTGATGTTACTTGATTTACACTTTCTGCGCCTAGCTGAAAGGCGTTAAAGAAAAGCGCTTATGGGAGACAACCCATGTTTTTACTACAGTATTTTTTTTTTTATATTTGAGTATTGGAAGTTGTTTACTACTGTAGCAACCTCTCCTTATCTTAGTTTTGAGTTTTGTTGTGCCAAGTAAAGTCTTTGATAGTAAAGTAAATACTAGATTTGGATTACTGCGCAGAAACAGATTTCTTTGCTGGCACGAATCTGGGTCTAATTCTCTGTAGGTAACTCAGAAAATTAAGCCAATTTACGTGAGTGATCCTCAGATATGTACGCAAATTTCATTCAATTTGGTAATTTTCATTTGAGCAAGTATGGTGCCTCGATAAAATCCATCTTTACGGACTGTTCTGTTTTGACAGATTCTGCCTTTTATTTCGCATTGCCTCTTTTGCTATGTTGGATGAATTTCTTTGATCCATTAATGTCCAGTAGCTTTATGCAATGTCCGGAAGTGTTAAGAATGATTGTGTCACCTCTGAACATGTTAATTTTTATTGTGCACTAACCCTCTAATGAGTTGTTTCGAGTTCGGTGTGGAGGAAGTTTTCAAGGATCAAGAGAGGAGTATGATACAATATGAGCAAGGAGAGTGAAAGCTCTAAGCTTGGGGATGCCCCGTGGTTCACCCCTGCATATTCTAAGAAGACTCAAGCGTCTAAGCTTGGGGATGCCCAAGGCATCCCCTTCTTCATCGACAACATTATCGAGGTTCCTCCCCGAAACTATATTTTTATTCCGTCACATCTTATGTGCTTTGCTTGGAGCGTCGGTTTGTTTTTGTTTTTGTTTTGTTTGAATAAAATGGATCATAGCATTCACTATATGGGAGAGAGACACGCTCCGCTGTAGCATATGGACAAGTATGTCCTTAGGCTTTACTCATAGTATTCATGGCGAAGTTTCTTCTTCGTTAAATTGTTATATGGTTGGAATTGGAAAATGCTACATGTAGTAATTCTAAAATGTCTTGGATAATTTGATACTTGGCAATTGTTGTGCTCATGTTTAAGCTCTTGCATCATATACTTTGCACCCATTAATGAAGAAACACTTAGAGCTTGCTAATTTGGTTTGCATATTTGGTTTCTCTAGAGTCTAGATAATATCTAGTATTGAGTTTTGAACAACAAGGAAGACGGTGTAGAGTCTTATAATGTTTTCAATATGTCTTTTATGTGAATTTTGCTGCACCGTTCATCCTTGTGTTTGTTTCAAATAACCTTGCTAGCCTAAACCTTGTATCGAGAGGGAATACTTCTCATGCATCCAAAATCCTTGAGCCAACCACTATGCCATTTGTGTCCACCATACCTACCTACTACATGGTATTTATCCGCCATTCCAAAGTAAATTGCTTGAGTGCTACCTTTAAAATTCCATCATTCACCTTTGCAATATATAGCTCATGGGACAAATAGCTTAAAAACTATTGTGGTATTGAATATGTACTTATGCACTTTATCTCTTATTGAGTTGCTTGTTGTGCGATAACCGGTTTACGGGGACGCCATCAACTATTCTTTGTTGAATATCATGTGAGTTGCTATGCATGTCCGTCTTGTCCGAAGTAAGAGAGATCTACCACCTTAATGGTTGGAGCATACATATTGTTAGAGAAGAACATTGGGCCGCTAACTAAAGCCATGATTCATGGTGGAAGTTTCAGTTTTGGACATATATCCTCAATCTCATATGAGAATAATAATTGTTGCCACATGCTTATGCATTAAAGAGGAGTCCATTATCTGTTGTCAATGTTGTCCCGGTATGGATGTCTAAGTTGAGAATAATCAAAAGCGAGAAATCCAAAATGCGAGCTTTCTCCTTAGACCTTTGTACGAGGCGGCATGGAGGTACCCCATTGTGACACTTGGTTAAAACATGTGTATTGCGATGACCCGGTAGTCCAAGCTAATTAGGACAAGGTGCGGGCACTATTAGTATACTATGCATGAGGCTTGCAACTTGTAGGATATAATTTACATAACTCATATGCTTTATTACTACCGTTGACAAAATTGTTTCATGTTTTCAAAATAAAAGCTCTAGCACAAATATAGCAATCGATGCTTTCCTCTTTGAAGGACCATTCTTTTTACTTTTATGTTGAGTCGGTTCACCTATCTCTCTCCACCTCAAGAAACAAACACTTGTGTGAAGCTGTGCATTGATTCCTACATACTTGCATATTGCACTTGTTATATTACTCTATGTTGACAATTATCCATGAGATATACATGTTACAAGTTGAAAGCAACCGCTGAAACTTAATCTTCCTTTGTGTTGCTTCAATACCTTTACTTTGATTTATTGCTTTATGAGTTAACTCTTATGCAAGACTTATTGATGCTTGTCTTGAAGTACTATTCATGAAAAGTCTTTGCTTTATGATTCACTTGTTTACTCATGTCATTACCATTGTTTTGATCGCTGCATTCATTACATATGTTTACAAATAGTATGATCAAGGTTATGATGGCATGTCACTTCAGAAATTATCTTTGTTATCGTTTTACCCGCTCGGGACGAGCGGAACTAAGCTTGGGGATGCTGATACGTCTCCGACGTATCGATAATTTCTTATGTTCCATGCCACATTATTGATGATATCTACATGTTTTATGCACACTTTATGTCATATTCGTGCATTTTACGGAACTAACCTATTAACAAGATGCCGAAGAGCCAGTTGTTGTTTTCTGCTGTTTTTGGTTTCAGAAATCCTAGTAATGAAATATTCTCGGAATTGGACGAAATCAACGCCCAGGGTCCTATTTTGCCGCGAAGCTTCCAGAAGACCGAAGAGGAGTCGAAGTGGGGCCACGAGGCGCCGCCACCATATGGCGGCGCGGCCCGGGCCCCGGCCGCGCCGACCTATGGTGTGGGGCCCTCGTGTGGCCCCCCGCGTTGCCCTTCCGCCTACTTAAAGCCTCCGTCGCGAAATCCCCGGTACCGAGAGCCACGATACGGAAAACCTTCCGGAGACGCCGCCGCCGCCAATCCCATCTCGGGGGATTCCGGAGATCTCCTCCGGTACCTCTGCCGGAGAAGGGATTCATCTCCCGGAGGACTCTTCACCGCCATGGTCGCCTCCGGAGTGATGAGTGAGTAGTTCACCCCTGGACTATGGGTCCATAGCAGTAGCTAGATGGTTGTCTTCTCCTCATTGTGCTTCATTGTTGGATCTTGTGAGCTGCCTAACATGATCAAGATCATCTATCTGTAATGCTATATGTTGTGTTTGTTGGGATCCGATGGATAGAGAATACTATGTTATGTTAATTATCAAGTTATTACCTATGTGTTGTTTATGATCTTGCATGCTCTCCGTTATTAGTAGAGGCTCGGCCAAGTTTTTGCTCTTAACTCCAAGAGGGAGTATTTATGCTCGATAGTGGGTTCATGCCTACATTGATATCCGGGACAAGTGACGAGAAAGTTCTAAGGTTGTGGATGTGCTTGTTGCCACTAGGGATAAAACATTGATGCTATGTCCGAGGATGTAGTTGTTGATTACATTACGCACCATACTTAATGCAATTGTTCTGTTGTTAGCAACTTAATACGGAAGGGGTTCGGATGATAACTTGAAGGTGGACTTTTTAGGCATAGATGCAGTTGGATGGCGGTCTATGTACTTTGTCGTAATGCCCAATTAAATCTCACTATACTTATCATGACATGTATGTGCATTGTTATGCTCTCTCTATTTGTCAATTGCCCGACTGTAATTTGTTCACCCAACATGCTTTTATCTTATGGGAGAGACACCTCTAGTGAACTCGTGGACCCCGGTCCATTCTTTTATACTTGAAATACAAATCTGCTCGCAATACTTGTTTTACTCGTCCTTGCAAACAATCATCTTCCACACAATACGGTTAACCCTTTGTTACGACAAGCCGGTGAGATTGACAACCTCACTGTTTCGTTGGGGCAAAGTACTTTGGTTGTGTTGTGCAGGTTCCACGTTGGCGCCGGAATCTCTGGTGTTGCGCCGCACTACATCCCGCCGCCATCAACCTTCAACGTGCTTCTTGACTCCTACTGGTTCGATTAAACCTTGGTTTCTAACTGAGGGAGACTTGCCGCTGTGCGCATCACACCTTCCTCTTGGGGTTCCCAACGGACGTGTCAGCTACACGCATCAAGCTGCTAGCCTCTTGGCCCCGTCCGGTATCAGCTTCCGGGGCGGTGGAGGTTTCATCCATCCGGGCGAGTTCATCCTCGAGCCCGTAGGATTCCGGAGATTCAGATTGCTCTTCCCCCAAGGAAATCTCAGGGGAATTGCTAAGCTGGGTTCCACCTAAAGGTAGCCCACCGGTTTCTTCGGAAGACATTTTCTGGCTAAGTGTTGAACTGACTAAAAACAAGTTTCCCGCAAACTACTCCTTCTCGAAGATCTACAAGAGGAAGAAAAACGAAAATAAAGGGAGGATAAATACCCTACTGCGCCAAGTATGAACAGCAAGAGCAAGGGAATGCAGGATCTACGAGGCTAACCTGAGGGCGGCGGCGGAGACCTTGAGGCTCGACGGAGTGAAGGGTTCGCCGGAGTTCGGCGAGAAGAAAGCTGACGGCGGCGAACAGTGAGGAAGAAGAAGATTCAGAGGTGCCTCCCTGGACCGAAAGAGGACGCTGCGGCGCAATCTTGACTAAGAGAAGCGTTCTTCGCGGTGCGCTCCTGCGGGCGTTCGCCTGAGAACTTGGGCGCAACGATGAACGGCGGCGAGAGGAGCTCGAGCGGTGGAGTGCGCAGAGAGCGATTGGAAGATGAAGTGAGAGCGTGGGGGTGACGAGGAACCGTCGCGGCCTTAAATAGCAGAGTGAATCGTGGGCCGAAAACCGCCAGGCTCATGGCGCTTCGCTTTGTGGGCCGCCACGTGGCCCGACAGTACACGCGCCGCAGGAGGAAGCCACACGGAGGACCACAGGGATCAGGAGTGGCGCATTAATTGCGCGCGGGAGTCGAAGGACTTGACGCCTGACACTGGCGTGTCAGGCACAGTGCGCATGTCTCTGACAGGCGCAGAGTTCAGGATATTCTCGACTTCGTCGAGGTGAGCTTTAAAGACAAAGAAACCGGCGAAAAGAAGCTGGAGATGTTCGATGGAAGTAGCTTGGATAAGTGAGTTCGGCAAGGTGCCGGATGAGTTTAAATGGAAACCGGAAGAATTAATCCGGTATTTTTTGAGGAGGAACCTGGCATGGCCTGTCGGAAAGATTCCGCCAGGCTATACCAGCTTCGGGGACTAATGTTGGGGGGATGGCCCCCGGTAGGCCAAGAGTGTGGCAAGTTCGCCATGTTTGGGTAATGTTAAACCGGATCACAGAGTGATCCGGAATCTTTAAGTTCAGCTAACAGGAGTTGGTACAAACCGGTATCCCCAGAGGGGTATACCAAAGTACTAGCTCTGAGAGGCTGTGCGGCTAAGTGAGAAGGTACCGGAACCAGAAGTAAAGGTACCGGAAAACCGGAACCAGGGGTTACTGTAGCCTGTTGGCACTCTGGTCAAAGATTCCTTCGAGAGCTAGAGGACAAGGATGAGCGAAGCAAATCAGCTTTAAACGAAGCCCTGTCGCCAAAGCAAGATGATGACGTTAAAGATACCGGAGGAGGTCACTGCTCCCTGATTAAAGTCATAACTGGTGCCAGCTGGGCCAAAGTAGCTTTATAAAGTAGCTTAGCTCGTCCTAGATTCCATTAGGGTTTCTTGCCTTGTAAGCCACCCTCTCCCCTATATAAGGATAGGGGCACACCCCTACGCGGGACAGTTCGGACCTAGGGAGAAATTAGGCTGTTCATCAGCAGATAGGAAGAGACTTGTACTGTACATCTTCTACCTCTGGCCAAGGGTCAAGTTAAGAAATGCATACCGGTTTCTTTCCATCTTCTTTCCATGTTAACCAAACCCTCCCCCGGATCCTCTAGCGCACATTCGGCCCCAACTTAAGCCATCCTATGGCATCTGTCTGTTCACCACGACGACAACTATATAAGTGCGGACGTAAACCCTACCCTGTACCAGACGCATACGCTACTACCTGTTTCCAGTTCATTGCGTCGACGCCTTCTTTTTCCTCATCCCGTCCGTCGGTGTGCACCGACTGCCAGGACAGTAGGCCTCCGGAACCCCGCCTCTCATGAACCTTTACGGGTGAGGGGCAATCAGGTTTTTGGGGAGCGCTCAGGCGCGACTACTGGCATCACGACATCGTCATCGGATGACGAGTTCCTCCACACCGACAACTTCTTCCCGGACCTCAGTGAATTCGTCGACAACCTCAACATGGGCGACAACGACGCTGCTGCGAAGTATGTGATCTTGTCGTTTCTCGTTCAGGTTCTGTTAGAGTTTCTCCTTCTAGTTTCGGTGGTAGACGCGATCGGTTTGTCTTGTTTAGATGTGATCTGTTCATCTATCTTGCTAGTCTGCACGATTAGTTTATTTGTTTCTTTCATGGTAATTATTTATCATTTACTTGTACGGATTATTTTATATGGATGTTTGCTTATATATTCAACAACCCTCACGCGCCACCGTCCCACGCCTGTGCCGGACATACGTGCGCTTATTGGGGCGCGCTCATAGGTTTCAAGACAAGTAATGCATACCACCTCCTTCACAGCTCAGGCTGCGATCCACCTCTCCATGAACTGAACTAGGACACTTTTGTGTAGGTACGGGTCAAGGTCTTCATCTGGATCCTGAGGCATCATAGGAGGCAGACCAAGGCTCTCTTGTGTCGTCTGGGCATCTTCCAGTCATCGGATTGCCCCTCTGCCCTGGTGCTGCTGAGGATGTGGGTCACCTATTCTTCGCCTACCCACTTCTGCTCCAAATCTGGAGGTGTGCATCTGAGGATCCCCGGGTTGGGTAACACCGCACCGTGGAGGACATGGTACACGCCTTCTCCGACTCCCACTCTTGCTGGCTTCTCACACTCCGTATGATTGCAACCGCTCTCCTTCTATGGATCACTTAGAAGACGCGAAACTGCATGGTCTTCAATGGTATCAACACGACAACGATGCGTTCTTCGCATACGTGCAGGACCACCTCCCACTCTGGCTTGTTAGGGCACTGCGTCGCATTGACTGTCTTCCCCTTGTTGCTTGGTGTGCATCCCTCTCCCCCTGACCCTCCTGGTGTTCTCGAGTGTTGCCGGGGCTTGAACCCTTCTTGTAATCCTCTATTTTCCTTAAAATTAATGAAAATTTTCAGGTGGGCTCTTCGCCCTTTGTTCGATTGCTCAAAAAAGAGTATGAATTTGAGGGGGATTTTCATTTTCAAATTGATACATGCCGTGGGTAAAGCATGAGCCCCTTGAACAAGGACATGTAGGCTGATTTGGTCAAGAACTATTTGAAAGCGGTCAAAATTCACTCAAAGGGGTCAACATTATCATCCACTAACTACACAAGGAGACCGCACTCCAAAGCTGCAGGTATGGGACCATAGCTGGAATCAGAAGGTCCGTCGAGAAGTAATGCACCCATGAGTGAGCAGCACCCCTGCACCACGGTACGGGTATGAAGCTTCAATGGATATGGTGGGTGGTTGTGTGTTTTGGCGTCAAGACAATTAAAACCGTTCTCCCGCTAGTCATCCATGTCTAGTATGTGGAGTAGGAAAAATTCGCACCTTTTCTTGAGGAGAAGCAACGGTACTGACCCTCATCGATGGCATCGACTAGTCCCTCATTCACATGTGGCAATCACTCACATCCCCTCCTAATGATCAGTGACTCACTTCTCCTTCCTCTCTAATAACCAGTACACCTCTTCTTCGTCTTCGATAGAGGCTCGCATCCCACTTTTTTCGGCACTCATGGCAATAGGCACCCCAACCACCATCTCCATTGTTCGGTTAGTTATGTCGATATCACCGATGGACTAGAGTACTTAACCCGTTCCCTAGTTATATTCCACAAGATGAGCAGATGAATCAGTTATACAAGAGTCGCAACCCTCAAAGCTATGAGCAATTCTCCTCTGCTTGGAAAGTTTCGCAACCATCCCTTTAAGTGCATATACAATGATACAGATGGTACCTGTTGTGGATATTTTCATGGGTAATACCAAGGACGAGTCCAATACCGAAAAGCTCAGGTGGCCTACAAATGGTGCTTGGTCCTATGGCCCAATCGGGTGGTCCAGTTGCTGATTGACAAAGATGGAGAGTCTAGAAGCTCTAGCCGTATCTTACAAACATAGTTGGCCGGATCAGTACTGACATAGGTTTGCCGAATTCTTATGTGTACAACATGTTATATCAAGTTAGGTTAGTGCTAGTAGAGTTTGACCTAGATTACTCCTTGTAACTCTAGATCATGGTGCCTTTATAAGTTAGATCTCAGAGCCCTTGAGGCATAATCAACCCTCTCATTATAATCGTGCACTTGTTGCCCTTATAGTGAATTATAGCAACACATAGGGTTTCGCCACCGTTGCGAGATCCGAAGCTAGGTAAATTATGTCTCATCATCCTGGTAGCTCCCCACCTTTGGCCCACCTCTCTCTCTCTTTCCACAACATGAGGTACCCTCCATGGTGTACTCGTTATTCACACAACGACAATACCTCTTGTTCGATAGCGGGAGACGAGATGAGGTATAAGATGTAAGGTAAACACAAAATATTTCTCTCTAAATTCCCTAAAAGAATAGGCCCGATTTACTTGCACTTACGAACTCTTCCTCCTCTCGCCTCGCCCTCCATGGCTACATCCCCTCTCCAAAATCCAAATTCATTGGCTCGTGTGTGAGAGACTGTGACGAGCAGTGCTCGGAGCAAGGTCTAAGAGCAACTCTAACGCAAGGGTCCAAATCATACGAACACTACAAGAAATGTGTTGACTTGTGATCTTATCTCCGTGACACTAGGTAAAATTGTCATGATTCTATGACAATTTCACACTGAATGGTTGTTAGCTATTTCGGCGGGTCAAAACCCTAGAAAATTCTAGGTGTTATGTGACTTGTACATTGAAATGGCAGAGTTAAACAATAGTTTGCATTATGTATATTATATGAAAATTTAGTGCCATGTTGCAAATACATGAAACACGAAGGAAATGTTTACCGAATTGAGTGATCTGAATTGATAGTCATGTGGCAAAGAACTATCTTGGACCAATACTGGGTTGATTATCGTCAGCGAATAGTGCATTGAAGCAACTAATCTCTATTATGAAAAAGTCAAAAGGCCTAATCAATACTGTACTGTGTATAGATGGAATTTATTGGCCCAAATCAAAGAAGAAATTAAATAACCTGATTATTTGGCAGCAAAAGCCCAAATACAAGTAGGGCGTGAAAAGGTTCGAATTGTTGGGCTTGGCCCATGTAGACAACCTAAATGGATCGGGCTAAATTTGATTAACGAGGTTTTGCCATGTCGGATTGGCCACGTAGAATTTGATGTGGCATGGGTAGATCCACTATGAAGATATTGGATGACGAATCCAATATCTTCGTAGACGATTATGACGTTTTCAAATAAATCGTCATTGTAGCTGATTGCTGACGCTCCGGTTTTGACTCTCCATTTTTCATCATAGAATGGTCATAGATGAAAAATCATTAAAAGTTGGTGTATGGGTGTAAACTTCACTTGACCTTGTTTATGCTCTTTGATTGATCGTTAACAAAGTGTCACATATGCACACTAAGATGTGTTTTGTTTAACTAAGTTCATTCCTAATCTCCTCTAATAACTACTATACTAAACCTTAACAACTTCGATTTTTCTCCTAATTTTGGATTATTTTTTGGATTAATGCTTAGCTGACACGTTTGTTTCTATGTTAGATTGATCTTTGCTGATTATTTACTGGGTACAGTTCGGTACTACCTAGCGTTTTTGTTGTTAGCTTGGAATTCTTTTCCTGCACACTTCCTTCATCTTTCTTTGCTGGTGGAGTTGCGGTGGTGCCCGTAGCTGTCATGCTGCTAAACTGTGGCAGGCCCATGTGGGGTAGACGCTGCACAATCTGTCGGTTGGTCCACTACTTCAATTCAAAGCGGTGCTAGCTGTAGAAAAATCGAGTAGCTAATTGATTCGTGGCATGGAAACGCATCCTGCCTTGACACGTTCTACCACTCGCCTCTTCTAAACATATGTTCCTGTGCTGGACCGCTGGTGTATTATCCCGGTCGCCATTAGAGCCGGCGGAGGCGCGGAGGAGTCGAGGAGGAGATGGACGTCCTCTTCTCTCCCTCCTGAGATGGATGGCGGAGCGGAGGAGGAGCTGGACGCCCTCCTCTCCCTCGATCTGCACCTCCGCCGGTCTCCCATGAGAGCATCTCCCTGGCTGAGGTCTCTCTCCAAGGCTGCGTGAGCAGCACACCACCACCGCATAGAGAGCCGCGCAAAGAGGCCGAGGATGACGCGCCGGAGACCGACGCGAAGAGCCGCGGCGGTGGAGGCCGGCGCCGTGATGTGTCGTGCCGGCGGGCAGCAGCTTCGGAAGAGGCCTGAGGGTGACCGCGAGGGCGTTTCATTCGCGGAGCAGGGAGAGGGCTAAAGTTGCTCGCCAGACGGAGGAGCTTCATGGCGGGGTCACGTGGCCGAGCTCGCCGGATTCGAGCGAGAGGAACCACCTCAACACCAGAGGGAGGAGGCCAGCAACCACCTGTCGACGATTCGGTGCGCAGGTATGCCATCCTCCAATTTAGCTTCCTCTTCTCCATGACCGATCTTGTAGATTCAACTCGGCCTCTTCCTCTACCATATGCGTCTCACCACTCTCCATCTCTATCAGGCAGCAGTGGATGCGGCAAGGACGGAAACAGCTTCGTTGACCATGGAACTGGCGGTGAATAAAGTTATTTCCGTAGGTGATGTGCTCAAGTGTTTTCCTAATAGAAGATGTCACACCTTGGCTGTCAGGGTTATGTGCTGACTATCCAATTTTGCATACAGCTCGGTGAGTCTCCTTCCTACTGTGTTCAGATTATTCGATTTTCTCATAGTTCACATTGGTAATTTGAGCTTAAATTCGATGCAGATGTAACCGACTTAATTACAGATGTGAAATTCGATGCAGATTATTCCTACAGATGAGAAATTCGATGCAGATTATTCCTACTGTGTTCACATTGGTAATTACAGATTCCTACTGTGTTCAGATTATACGATTGTGAAATTCGATGAGATTATTCGATTTTCTCATAGTTCACATTGGGAATTCTGATTCAGATCCTGGATTGCATAGACGTACTGTTAGTATTATTTGTTCTACCAAAACAAATATAGGCCAATCAGGAAAGCCTGCTTAATTATTAATGGGAAGCCAATTTACCATGTCATGTCTTATCGTACTCTTCTTTGAAAGGAATAGATATTGAATTTCACAATCGTCTGTTACCCTTAAAATCATTTACTCTCCCTGTCTTACGTTTTTTCGTTTTCTGATTTTTTTATTCAAAATGAACTAAATCATTTGGAATTGAACCTACATGGCTGCTTGTTTCAAGGGATTTTTTTGTTTTTGATCAATTCGTTTAGCTAGCTACTCTGAACAGTGTGTGGTGGTCGCATATGTATTCATCTACACATTTCAACAATTCATCATCATAGATTCATCTAAAGCTTTGAGCTGACAGAAGGATTATATTCACCGAGCTTATCGATAAGGATGGCTGGTGGTATCTAGGGTATACAGAATGCTAAAAAGAAGCATACCCCGATGAAAACATGTATCAGTGCAAGAACTATACAAGTTTCTGACCTTACCTTTGCATAAGCTAATCCTGAGATATACAGAACTAGCATAGCACCTTTTTTTTATTTCCACAACGTATGGTTCTAAATTTTCAGGTGGTGTACTCCCTTGTACCATCTGAACTCGCCCATATGAAACTCCATTAAGCACTGTGAGCCATGATATCAACGTTTTCAATGGCTTACTGTGTGTTCCTTCTGCTAGCATGGTCCTCCTGTTGGCGTCGCCGATATCACGGCTGTGGAGCACGAATGGACACGTGCTCACATGCCAGATTGCACAGATAAAAGAATATGACATTCAGTTTCATTATAAGATGTTCACATGCATTGCCAAGTGGCAACTGAAATCGGTGGTTGATCCTGTTGTGGAATCTGCTGGAGCCTGCTGCCGCACACACCATGAGAGCAATTCCAATAATATAGCCAACTGTTGGCTATAACAAGATGTCATATCATTTGTAGTCATCATATAGCTAACATGTACAATAGTTGGCTATAAGAATGTAGTACTTTACTA
Organism: Lolium rigidum; assembly: GCF_022539505.1. NCBI lineage: Eukaryota > Viridiplantae > Streptophyta > Magnoliopsida > Poales > Poaceae > Lolium > Lolium rigidum. The sequence goes on along the minus strand of NW_025900819.1, from coordinate 44,296 downwards.
ATATATGGCCCACCTTTCACTCTCACAAGGTGCCTAGGAGCACGTGCAAGAGCTGGCTATTGCATAGTAGCCCACCTCCCTTCTCTCTCCTCTTCTCTCTCCTCCAACTCACCTAAAATATATTATTTAATGTCTTATAGTCAGCTGACTGGACTCTATTGTACTTGCTCTGAAGAACCTACTCCTGGAGGAGGCGGGCGATGACATATCCGTGTTGTACACCTGGCCGGACCAGGTTAGTCACGCTTATGGGTCGACCTTTTTTCCCATAGAAGATCATGTAACCTGACTTGGGCTTTACTTTTTAGATGTGATGTCTGATAACAGATTGTTCCTCACCATCTGCATTAATTTTCAGGATTAGATTTTTTTATTGCAGATAGAATAAATTATCTGATTTATGTTTTTAACACAACTCACAATTTTCTCTATGTTAGACAACAGAATGTTTGTTTCTCCAGCATTTCAGCTCACAGACCAGTTCAGTAGTTCACTTTCTTTGCTGCATTAGTGACCTCTTATTGTTTGACAGATATATGAACGTGCTACTGCTGTAAATGGCTAGGGTGAAAAGGTCACTGTCTCACCTTGGTACTCTCATTCCCCATGAATTTGTCGCCCTCGGGTTGTACATTGGGGTGAAGCCATCAAGGGCCCAGCCCACAGAAAAGGTGCATGCCGAGGAGAGGTATCACCACTATGAGGTTAGGGAGTTGTTGGAGGCCTGTATTGACTGTCGCTGGCTCCGCTCCGCCATGCTGATTCCAGTAATTGCCGTTACCTCATCTTCTCCCCAAACATTCTCTTAGTTTTGAAGATCTCAACAATATTTTAATATCTTTGATAATTTAGGCCCCATTTGCAGATTATTAACTAATTTGTAGCCCAATATTACTGATTGGTTGTTCTATGTGCAGGTGATTGGATTGCCTGCCAAACACTTCATATAATTTCCCAACCAAGGAGCCTAATGCAGGTTAGGTTATTTTCTTCTTTAAGATCAATCTACCATTCAATTGCTTGCATCTGTCCCAGGTTCCATGGATTTGATTGAGACATGATTTGTGTATTTAACTAAGTGAATGTAGAATGCAGTTTCATAAATACGATAAGCGATCACAACATGAAGCTATCATTGGGATTAAGCTTTATGTTCTGTTCTGTTGTTTCAGAATTGCTTATCTTTGCAGATTAATTTCATGCATAGTTTGACCCCAAGAAAAGAAGTTTTAAACTTATATATAATACCTGCAGATCATCTTGAGGAATACAACAGGGACAAGAAAAAACTCAGCTACGTGTACTGCATTTTAAGTCGACTGCATGTGCAACACCATTCGTGTTCCGGCATGAGGTCAGCTTATGTTAAGCTGCTACGAGTCACATAGCTGCGTATTTTATGCATAGATCTTTTTCTGTGCCGCAAGGTATTAACTGTTATCTTGCATATACACGATTCATCATACACAATGCAGTTATTGTCTTACCAAACTCAGGTTACTTTTTAGAAAATAATATTTTTCTTCAGAACATTAGTCCAAGTAGTTCTTTTACAAGTATAGACATCTTTTTAATGGAGATACTTTTATTTCCTAAGCAAATATACATAGTGTATTCTCACTAGAGGTTGCCTTTGTTTTGCTTCAGCAATGGTCAGCAAGGTGGTAACCGAGCCCATAAAAGGTCAATAATTTTGTGTTGAGAATATAATGTGTTTTGTGTATGTTCATCAGAACGGCTACGCACATAATGGAACTTTGCTTTCAATCTTTTTTGGGGCCTCTGGTAAGAATATATGTGAGAGTTATTTTGGGTCACTGTTTGAATAAAATTCTATTTCACTGCAGGCGAATTGAGTTGCGGATAATGTTGATGCGCCATGCTTTGCAGATTGAAAGATGGGAGTTTGCTACATGATTAGAAACAATAATTAGATTATGAGAGTAAAAATTATCGTATTTCATGGATCTAGGGTATTCACTTGAGTATGTAACCATTTTTTAAAATCTGCCCTACGGACTTTTTTACCATTTTTAAAATTTGTTGTACGGATATGGTTTTTAAAGGTAACTGGTTCTTTTTGCAAATATATAGGAGTGTAAATTAGCCTCGAGATGACCTTATTGGACAGGTGCGCGTGAAATCAATGTACGTTGAAAGTGGCTTCAATTTGACCCAGATGTACGGCCATGTGCAACTGCAGCCTTCGAATATTTCAAGTACTTATGTGTAATCTAAATTAGATTTAGCTTTGCTAGATGCTGACAAACTGATGTCACACAGGAAAGAGGTTTGCAATATTAATGGTAAAGAAAAACGATTCTCTCTCAGAGTCGTCCATTTAAATTGTGCTTTTGTCTTTTACCGCTGGGTGTCATCGTGCAAACATTACCTCCGCTCACCCAAAACTGCAACATAGCTGCCACTAGGAAAAGGAGGAGGCCCATGAATGCATGTCCATCCCTGTAGGTACGACAGTCAAACACAATTAACATATGCCCTTAAATCGATCTATGTAAAGATGTCACACAAAAATAAAATAACAAATCCGTTGCACCTTAAGTAAAGCCAGAACAAACACAATTCTAAAAAAAAATACTAAAACCCACAAGTATTTAACACTCTCAGGAATCACCATCTTCTCGCCCCCACATGGCGCGGCGTGCCGCCGCGCCCTTCATTGCTAGTATATCTAACCGTTTGAGATAAGGTTTATATGAAAAGATGTGTATTGATGTTGTGATTCCATTCCTACGACCGGTTTCTAGATTCAACAAGTGTTTCGTATTTTCTTTATAGCTTTTTTTTGATGAATTTTATCAAATTCGTCGCACATGATCGACTATCTAAAATTTGCTTCAACGAGTAGCTTCATCTCACCGTTTCACACAATTTTTGTTTCAAATTAATCATTTTCTTTTTGCCCCTCTGCAAGCCAGCCAAGAGTAAAACTGATTTAGATTAGAAGCATGTATTGAGCCTCGCGCCACGACCTTGTGTTGAACCAATAGAAATAGAACCGGTGGTCGCTCCGCATCACCCCCCGCGGCGATAGGGGCGACCCCCACCTTCCCCTCCGCCTCAGGCCGTCTCCTCTCCCTCCCCTTGTTGCAACCGCCAGCGCGAGCCGCCGAGCAAAGCATGTGCGGTGTCGGCGGCTGTCCTCTGCTCGCGTTTGGTGAGGGTCTCGCGGGGTGGCCCACCCAGGCGGTGGTGCACTGCGTCCTCCGGCTGGCGTGGGAGATGCCGCCGGATCCTGGTAGGGTGGCGGCGCGGCACGACGACTTGACCACTGGTGACTGGCGTGACCCGATGCTGGAACGGCCGTGGCCATGGGTTGCAGCGACGGGCCCTGGTCTGGGCCGCCGTGCCTAGGTTTGGGCTACATATGGGCAGTCTCGGTCGGGGCGACCCCGATGCATCCCGAGTGTGAGCCTGCTTGGGTGTAGGTTGGCTCCCCTGCTTGCACTAGTCGAGGTCTGCGCACGGCGGCTCCGGTGACCGACGACGCAACCCGGGCCAGGTTGGATTTCCTAGGCCCTAGGTTCGGTACAAGCGGCTGGTGTCTCTGTAGGGGCAGGGATACCAGGTCTTCTTCTCTCGGGTTTGCTCCGGCTTGAGAGAACTTGGGTTCATGGCTGGTAGGGTGGAGCTTCAATGGCGTGGTGGTGACTTGTCGCCGCCGATTGCTTGATTCCCTTCGGCCAGTGGTGACGACCGTGGGGACGGCCCGTCACAGAGTTACCCGTGCAGGATTGGTGTGGTTTCGTTGGGTTTGGCCTGCATGGACGCTAGCGAGCTCGATGGTGTGTCCGCGAAAGTACCGCAAGGCTTCGGCCACTTCCGGTGATGACGACGTCTTCGGATGCCGTTCACCTCCTTGGAGCGGTGGCCACAACACACATCTTGTTGTTGGTTGCCTTCCCCGGGGCACTGTATGTTGCCCTGCTGACTTGCGTTTTCTCCGAGGTCCACCTCGGAATCCCTACTCGTCGATGCCCTGTGTCTTGCTGTGACCCGTTAATATAGACGGTGTGCCTCCAGTTTGCGTGGCCGCTCTTGAGCCTAGGGTGGCTATCCGAGTTTGTGTCGTGGCACGAGGAACAACGGTGGTTCTCAATAGCTAGTGGTTGTCCTGATGGCAGATGCAAAGACATAGACCTTCCGTGGGGTGGGTGATGAAGCTTCCGTGAAAGCACTGCACGGCTCCCATGTGCCAACAACGGCGACGCTCGTGAGCGCCGCTCTCTTCCTGGAGGCATTGTCGTGAAGTTTCCCCCTTTGAACTATGGAGGCGCTTGAAGATTCAAGCTGAGCTGCCGGTGCTTAGCTGTAGTTTTGGGCGCCCTTGTAGATTTTGTAGGTTGGAGTCTTGCTCTGCCTGGTCTTGCTTGAATGCTTGAAGATTCAAGCTGAGCTGTCGGTGCTTAGTTGTAATTTCGGGCGCCTGAAATTGCTTGAATGCTTGAAGATTCAAGCTGAACTGCCGGTATTTACCTGTAATTTCGGGCGCCTGGTCTTACTTGAATGCTTGAAGATTCAAGCTGAGCTGTCTTTTCTTGATTTCAGCTTTGGAATTGCTTGAATGCTTGAAGATTCAAGCTGAACTGCCGGTGCTTACCTGTAATTTCGGGCGCCTGGTCTTACTTGAATGCTTGAAGATTCAAGCTGAGCTGTCTTTTCTTGATTTCAGCTTTAGCTTTGCACCTGTGGTTGTATCTCTAGCTGGTAACCCCTGTTTTCGTTTCTCTTCTTTCCTTTCCTGTTGTTGGTTTTTGTTATTTAAAGTCAGCCTCGTTGAGCCTTATGTTTTTTTTTTAAAGGCCAAAATTTTCTCAATAATAAGATTGTGAGGAACCAACGCCCCGTAGCCTGTTAGCTGAGCCTGTTTAAATGGAACCGGAGTGTTCCCAGTAGAAAAAAAAAGATCAGCGTCTGCAGAAACATTTGTATGTACCGTCACTTGAATGTACAACGTCCACAGAAACATACCAAGGCATTTACTGTTTGGGCAGAAGCTTTAAAACATAAACAACGTGAATATAATTAGCCAGAGCGTACCAACCACTCATATTTACATAACCAAGGGGCATAGCCTCCATTTCGAAAAATATTTACATAACCAAGATATTTGCAAATCCTCGATTACAGACTCCCAGATACTTCCCGCTGGACACACACGTAGACAACTTATATATCGGTCATCAACTGCATTTTACTCCATTTGTCCTCCCCCCTGATGACATGCAGTTTTTTCGATAAAGGATGCTTTCATTACTTTTATAAGCAATTACATCCAGCCTCTGCATAACCAGGATGCACACAGCCGTTTATGTTGTCTCAGGTTCGAAAGTGATAAAAACAAAAAACTAGGCGAGATACACATCAAGATGAAACATATAACGCCTAAGAAGTAGGTGGGGCATCTATCCGTAGACTATGCTGCCACCCATGTTGGGAAAAAGTATCCCTCGCCGCAGCCTCCAACCGTGTACAGACCTCCGTAAACAGGTCTCGGTTCTCCACTCGCTGAAGAGGTAACCACGAACGGAGAATACCTGTACATCTGCAGATGACCTGCAACAAAGAGCAATTTTTATCATTAAAAATCTTGTCGTTTCTACATAGCCAAAGCGCCCAGATAACTGCTAGCGCCCCCACCCTAAGAAGCAACTTAAACCTTGAATCAACACCATGGAGCCAATTACCAAATACATTGGCAACACTAGTCGGAGGATACAGGGTAGACGCTACTTGGATGACTGACCATATAGATCTCGCGAATTGGCACTCGGAAGAACAAATGCTTGATTGTTTCGTCCTGTTGACGAGAAAACACATCGAGTACTTCCATGCCAATTACGCTTAACAAGATTATCTTTGGTGAGGATCACCCCTCGACGAAGATACCATCCAAAAATTTTAATTTTTAATGGTATCTTCATCTTCCAAATCTTTTTATTATTATCAACTCGGTAGATCAGAAAGAAGGATCGCGTTGTAGAAAGATTTCACGAGAAAGCACCGTTGGCATGAAGGTTCCATCTAAATTCATCCGGTTCGTCCGATAATTGAATATCCCCGAGCCGTTGAATTAAGGTATTCCATGCCGCGAGTCTTTGTCCAAGTAAAACCCGTCTGAACGTCACATTCGGGGGTGAGGTAGCCATTACAGTAGCAATGGTATCACCTTGACGACGAACAATCCTATAAAGAGCTGGATACTCGTTCCATCGAGGGGTGCGTTGTCAAGCCAAGCATCTTCCCGAAACGTATTTGTGCTCCATTTCTGATTGAGAAAGTGCCATGGCGAAAAAATTCATTTTTAGTCGCCATTAGCCCGGCCCAGAAGTGAGAATCCCCTGGTTTCCAAACCATTTGGGATAATGTCTTCGAACCGATATACTTTCGCCGAAGGATAGTCTGCCAAGTCCCATCCTCAGTGAGGAGCTTAAACAGCCATTTTCCCAATAGGGCCGAATTCTTGACTTCCAAGTCATGAACTCCAAGCCCACCTTGGTCTTTGGGACTACAAACTATACTCCACTTAACCAGTCGATATTTCTTTTTCTCATCGTCCCCTTGCCAAAAGAATCTGGATCGATAATAATCGAGTTTATGCAGAATTCCTTTTGGTAAGATGAAAAATGATAACATATACGGTACCATGTTTGTGAGTACCGAATTAATGAGTATCAATCTTCCACCTAGGGACAGCAACTTGCCTTTCCGGCTACTAAGGCGTTTTTGTAGTCTTTCTTCCACTAATTTCCATTCCGCGATTGTAAGTCTCCGATAATGAATCGGTATACCCAAATAACGAATCGGAAATTGGCCTTGCCCACAACCAAACAACTCTGCGTACGAGTCGCATCATTTTGGGCATCACCGAAGCGGAACAATTCACTCTTATGGAAATTGATTTTCAATCCCGACAATTGCTCAAAGGCCGCCAAGATTAATTTCAAGTTTTGAGCTTTTTCAAGATCATGATCCATAAATAGAATTGTATCATCGGCGTATTGAAGTATAGATAAGCCACCATCAACTAGATGTGGAATCACACCTTCAATCGGCCATCGGCCTTAGCCCGCTCTATGAGTATAGCCGTAATATCCGCTACAATGTTAAACAACATCGGTGATAACGGATCTCCTTGGCGTAACCCTTTTCGTGTTTGGAAATAGTGACCGGTGTCATCATTGACCCGGATTGCGACACTACCACCATACACAAAATCATTTATCAGAGCGCGCCACTCTGGAGAAAAACCTTTCATCCTGAGTGTTTGCTCGTAGAAACGACCACTTAACTTTATCATACGCCTTTTCAAAATCTAGTTTCAAAATAACCCCATTTAATTTCTTAGAATGCATTTCATGTACCGTCTCATGCAAGACCGCCACTCCATCAAGGATGTTTCTTCCTTGCATGAAGGCCGTCTGTGATGGCTGGACAACATGATCCGCGACCGTATTAAGTCTAATGGTGGCCACTTTCGTGAAAATCTTGAAACTTACATTTAAAAGGCAGATAGGTCTATATTGTTGAATCCTTTCTGCCTCATTAACTTTCGGTAACAAGATTACTTCACCAAAATTTAGACGAAATAATTCTAGTTGTCCGAGTGTAGGTCACCGAACAAATCTAGAAGGTCCGATTTAATCGTGTCCCGTGAAAGTTTGATAAAACTCAGCTGGGAAACCATCAGGACCCGGTGCTTTATTGCATTCCATTTGGAAAACTGCCTTCGAACCTCTTCCTCAGTATAAGGTGCGGTTAGTAGACCATTTTCCTCAACGGAAACTTGGGGTATATCGGCCGTTAAATCCTCATTAAGAGAGAAAGAACTTTCCTCCGGAGGACCAAACAATCCTTTATAATAATTAGTAATGTACGATTTGAGCTGCTCATGGCCTTCAATCACCCCTTCATCTTGAGTAAGAGAATGGATACGTTTTTTCCGATGTCTTCCATTGGCTAAAGCATGGAAATATCGCGTATTTGAATCTCCCTCTAAAATGAACTGGGCTTTGGATCGCTGGTACCATTTGAGTTCCTCCTCACGAAGAAGACTCGCCATCTGCGCATTTGATTGATTTTTGAGTTCAATCTCCTGCGTCGACAACGGTCTAACCTCCGCAAAAGCCTCAATCTCATCAATGACCTTTGATAAGCGAGCCTTCTCTTTTTTAAGAATACCAGCCGTATGGGCAGCCCAACCACCGAGATGTTTGCGCAATGATCGCATCTTATTGTTCCATCTCAGAATTGGAGAGCTGCCACCGACCGGTCTCTCCCAAACCTTCTTAACCATATCATGAAAACCATCCCGATGTAACCAACCGAGTTCAAATTTGAATGGCCGCTTACACACAGGACGGGGTTCCCCAGTGGTTAGAAGGATGGGGGCATGGTCAGACAGATTTACAATACGTTCTAGTGCACGGACAGACACCATAGGGTATTTATTTTCCCATTCGGTGTCCATCAACACGCGATCTAGTTTCTCGTAGGTGGGTTCAGGCAAGCTGTTGGCCCAAGTAAACTGTCGACCAGACATGAACACCTCCCTTAAATCAAGACTGTCAATGACAGCATTGAATAGAAAAGGCCAATGTCCATCAAAGCGGCCTTTACTTTTCTCGTGAGGGAATCTCAACAAATTAAAATCGCCTCCGATTAAAATCGGGTAGGGATTATCTTTTGTAAGATTTACCAACTCACGTAAAAAGTCAGCCTTAAAAGCATCCTGAGCGGCACCATACACAGCTGACCGAGTCCACTTGAACCCGTCTGCTTTATTCTGAATGTCGAGTTTAATGTGGTACTCTCCATCAGAACTAGCTAAGACAGTCATGGTATCAATACGGACGCCAAGTAAAATGCCACCGGATCTACCACGGGGTGGGCGAGAAAACCACTGAAAGTTAATTCCGCCTGACAATCGGTCGAGAAAACTTTGTGTGAAATTCCGCCTACCCGTCTCCGATATAGCAATGAAATCTAAATCATAATCTCTACAACCATCGGCAATGTGAGAATGCTTAGCCAAGTCACCAAGACCTCTGCTATTCCGAAACATGCCATTCATCGAGAAACTATTTTGGATTTAGATTTTTTGCCATATCTACGAGATTTCTTTCCAGCCGATGATCTAGAACCACGTTCAGAGGCAGAGAGGTCATAAACTGCACTAAGCTCTGAGTGGTCTAAATCAACTTCTGTCACACTCCCAACTAAAGCCGAGAGAAGATGACCATCTAGGATGCCATCATCTTCGTCATCGTCAACAGTGGAAGTAGCCAGCTCAGTGGATCCATTTGGAGCAACCGTTAAACGGTCAAGCTCCGTCTGTCTCAACACATGAGCTGAAGCTAAAATCTCATCCGAACCTCTACCCAAAGATATACCTACACTACTCAAATTCGAAGAAATTCTAGAATCAGAAAAAGAAGTGAAGGACTTGGATGAAAATCTGGTACCTGCCGTGTCGAGGTTCTTTTCTGCCTTACGTCGCATAGCCCTCTGCATCACGTCTTCATCCGTAGCCTCCACGCCATCCTCCGTCGTAGCAAACCTCCCACTCCTCCTCACCGGCGGCTGCGCCACTGGTGGAGGAATAGTGGGGGGAGGATGCAGTTATTCTCAGCCACAAACACAGAGCAGTTCATCAAGTCATGGGTACTGAGCACAGAACGGCTAGTGTGCCTCATCTACGGCAAGTGGCACGCTCTTCGCCTGCATGAACAACAAAGAGTAGCCGGTCAAAAGCGCATCTCTTTCAAATGAGGAAATATGCTCCTCTGTTCTCTGTCTCGGAGAGAAAGAGAGAGACTCGTGTGAGTTCTGCAATGTGAGTCTATCTAATGATCATATTTCAAACACTGTCATGTTGTAAACTGAAAGTCAGCTCATCCAGTAACTGGAGTATTTCTGGGGGAGATTAAAAAAATGTGCTGAGGCTGATGCTTACCAGCTCACGGAACTTCAGTATATAGAACATCTCAAGGTAACGCCTAGTCTCCCGCCTCTCTAGCTTCGAAACATACTTCCAGAAGCCATAAACCCCAGCCAGTGTCATCAACCTCTCGGAGTAAATCTTCCATGTATACCTACACAACACGGAGAAAACAAATATCACGCAAGAGACCATGAAAAACACATGGTAAAGACCTTCCTAAAACAGGATTTCTTGTACTAACTTGTCGTATATACGCTGAAGCCCCCTGTCAGATATCTTAACCCAGTGGTTGGGGTCTTGTTTGCATTGTTCAAAGAAATCGGCCATCAAAGTGGCGGCCTGATCAGGATGGTAAGGATCAATGTGGAAACCTGAGACTCCATGCTCTATAATCTCGGCAGGCCCTCCGTGAAGTGTTGCGAAAGTAGGAAGTCCACAGGTCATGGCCTCCACAACAGTGAGACCGAATGCTTCATACAAAGCTGGCTGCAGTTCACAAGATAGGTTTATACATTCAGTATGTAACCCATTTGGGTAGGAAAACTTCCCCCAAAATTTCGGTTCTAGGACCATAAGTTACAGCTTTGCTTACATACCTGCACAAAGGCACCGTGAGTATCAGCGATGTAGCGATACAGCTCACCATTTTGAGCCCTGTTCGTCTGGGCAGAGATCCAACGGAACTGCCCAAACAGGTCATATGTCTTAATAAGTTCATGCATCTTTTCTATCTCTTCTATCTCTTCTCTGTCCTTTGAATTCTTGACATCGAAAAAGCCAGCTACTACAACAAGGTTTACGTGCTCCCTTAGCTTAGCGTTTTTACTATATGCTTCGACCAGTCCTGTTATGTTTTTAACCCGGTCAAGTCTTGCCATGGAGAAGAGAATTGGTTTTGATCTGTCATCCAGATGTCCACTGCAAAGAACAGCAATTACGATCAGAAGGTCGCGTGCAGTACCATACATACTACTAATATCACTAGCCCACTATAAGTGAAATCTACAAGACATGCAACCATATAATTACTACAAAGAATACTGTAAAGGGCATATAACATATTCTCACATGTGTACATCGTTTTGCTCTGGGTCATAAAGCAGGCTCTCAATTGAACCATGATAGGCAGTGAGTCGCCGGTCTTTTTCAGTGTATGGAAAATATATGGACATGTCTGCTCCAGGAGAGACTATGTTGAACTTTGGATCAAAAACATCAATCCCGTGCACGACGCGGTACAGACCAGGAAGAGTAAAAGCAGTATGGCTCTCATACTGTCCAACTGTGTTTTTGCTGCATACAAGGGAAACATAAGAATTAAGTATTGGGTGTCTTCTAAATATACCAATGTATGATCAGAACAAATGAAAGATGCATGAAGTGCACGAACTCCACATGTTACCCTGTTATTAATCAATTAAGAAATCAACGTCTTAACATCTAGATACTAGTATAATGTCACCCCATGCAGGTGAACCAGTTAACCAATGCTGAAATAACAGATAGAGAATGGTGTTGTCAATAAGCCAGAACAGGAAAAACCTTCCAGCGATTTCTTGGTATGTGCTGGTGATTATGAAATCAGCATTGTTCATCGCAATTATATCAGCAGTAAACTGACAAGAGAAATGATACTTCTCGTCAAACTTCTTCCAGTATATGTCTGAATCTGGATATTTAGTCTTCTCCAGAGCATGAGCAATATTGCACTGCAGAGAATTTTTTGACATGATCAGTAGAGAAACAAGTTCAGAACCTCAAGCATAATCTAATTAGTCATACCTGAGTAATTCCCATCTTATAAGATAGCAATGATGCCACAAGATTTCCATCACTGTAGTTCCCAATTATGAAATCTGGAGTACCCTGTAATTCTGCAGCAATTTCACCAGCTGCATCCTGTATTAAAGAAAAAAATGTATTGGCACCTTTTTCTCACTAACATAAGATGCATAATTATACTATATTAGAAAACTTTATAGACTAAACACAAATTCATACCTGTAGAAAGTATTCATATAGTGAACTGCAACAATTATATTATATTAGAAAACTTTATAGACTAAACACAAATTCATACCCATATAGGGAACTGTAACAAGGAAAATTGTCCCTAAATGTTTTGTGTCATTTCTACATAAGCAACTCCTGACCATTCAGAAAAGCATAAGCAACTCCTACCGTTTAGTACTTCGGTTGTGTGTAAAAAAATATGACATCGTTCCAAACCATGCACATTTTATATTTTATGTCATGCAGAAGTCCTTCTCTTGGGGCCTTTTCAGAAAATGAGATAACAGTGCAGGGCCATCTCAGGAATTTTTACAAGAAAAGAAGCATCACTGATACGCACCTCTGCAAATTTCTCCAGATAGGGCCACACATCAAATCTTGAAATCCATTTCTTGAGTATCCCGTTTTCATTTTTAAATGGAACGCGCAATATAAAAGTATGCTTTGTTCCAGTTATTCTCTCAAGCCGCTGATTACATGATGTCCCTTTTGAATCTGGTATTAATCGAGTAACCTGAACCACAAAACAGGAACACATTTTTAGCAGTTGCTCCACTTCTGCAAAATAGTCACTAGAAAGTAATTGCAAACTATTACCATATATACTGCACATCAGAATAATATAATAGGACAGTACAACAAAGTAACTGGACAATTTACTCAGTGCAAACGAATTTTAACTGACAACAAAACTAAGAAGAGAAGAAAAATGCGCTTACGATGAGAATTTTAGGGGAAACGTCAAGCCCTTGTTTCTTTAACCTAAGAACCATCTCATTCTCCAATGCACGAACTTGGTCCAATATGTAGACAATCTGAGTAAAACAAAGGATGATAAAAAAGTGATATAGCAAAGAGATGAGAAAACAGAACAATAAGGATATGACAAGCTATGTATGGTTGTCGTTGGCCATATCATCAGTTGGTACCTGCCCTCCAGTATCTGGCATGCCTAATACATTAGCTTGGCCAAAGTATCCATGAGGAGATACTATCACAACATTAAAGATCATAGGGATCCTCCCCAAGAAATTCTCCAGAGTAGATGGATCTGGGGCTTGAAGAACATCCAGAAGGAGATGCATCATCTCCAATACATGCTCAGCTGTATCACCCCAACCTTTCTCCAAGCCCCATTCTTGAAATCTGTAGGTTGCAATCACATCTAGTGTTAAAAGATACATTATCCTTGTCGGATATGATTTCTTCGATAAAAGTAAAACTCCGTAAATCGCTGAATAATCTGAGACATATGGTGGTATGCAGCATTGACCAACAATGACCACTAAATTCGCAGATGCAAAATCTGATGAAAGGAATTTAAACACGATGATACGTTTCCCCGCAATTAAAGAACACAGAAATACATTGCTTTAGTAAGAGAGCTATAAATGCCTCCATATAAGGATTTAAGCAGCTGTATTTCGACTTGACAGTATATTTTTCACCCAAAGGATATTTTTAGATGGACTTCTTAGAAATTCTCAAAACCTCATTTTTAAACAGCCCAACGCAACTACTGTTTTTTCGAAAAAATATTACAAATGACATGCAAAGCGCAGTATTGTGTTAAAGCAATAAATCAAGCAGCAAACTGTGATAGGGCAGACTAACTTATTAGAAAATTCTGAGTATGGTGTGTCAGCTGGGAGTTTTGAAAGGTGCTCCTCAGCTTTGGTCAGGACAGACTGAAGCCTTCCCACGCTCTGTATCCTATCATTTAGCATCATCACCTGCAGAACATACATGCAACGCTATTAGCACGAAACATAAACTTGGACCCGAAGTTGCTCTCAAAATTTCCTGGGTAGTAACAAAACTTACGTGCCCCTTGTGCCGGTGCTCGCGGAGGAAATCAAGCAGGGGCTCCAGGCAGTCCCTGTTCCGGAACAAAACCGAAGACAGGTGCCTGTTGAGAAACTGCACGCCATTTCCAATTGACGAAGACCGATTGGGACGTGGGATTAAAGCAGTGAATGGCTCAAAGTCAAGTTCCAGCACGTACGGGTCCTCGTGCCTGCCAATTGAAATCCAGGTTAGGAGGTTCAAGTTGTGGTGATCAAAACTGAAATAGTGCCACTTTAGACAGTTTAGCTGCTTATGATATCACCACTCTGAAAGCCTGAAACCAAAAGCTGCTGCAGTTTAGCACGGAACCGTACTGATACTGAAAGCTACTCCAATTCATTCCACATACTGTTATCAATCTAATCTGACGGGAGCAGTTAACAAGTTTCCAATTGACTACACGGTTCTCAGATGTACGTTGCTTGAGGGACGAATATTTACCATCTCTATGGTCTACCAACAAAATTTGAGTATCTAATATAGTATACTAAACATGACCACAATAGTGCACAGGTACTCCCATATGGCATTAACATATTTTACTGCTCCCGTCCAAGTTAAGTCCGGTATGGCGGCCTCTCAAAGCCAAACACTAACCGCGCGCCCAAATCCCCAATTAATCTCCTCTCACCAAAACTTTCACCATAAACAGAGGCAAAGTGAGCAAGCGTCAGAGCAGAGAAAACAGGAACAGGAGCGGACAACACGTACTGGCCGTCGACGAGTTCCTCCTTGAAGCGGAGATACTCCGATACGCCGAGCTGTTCGACGTTGAGCTCGTTGACGTTGACGCGGACGAACTCCCACACCCCCGGCCGCGGCCGCACCGCGATGGCCACGAACGGCGGGAGCACTATCGCCTCCTGCTCGACAAACCACGGCTAACTGTTAATATTCAGGGATACACGTATGCGCGCACAGAAGAAGCGAGCGAGTGTGACCGACGGCGCACCTGGGAGGAGCGCAGGATGTCGAGGAAGGGCCCCTCGGCGAAGACGCTGCCGCCGGGGACCTGGACCTCGTCGAGCGTGTCGAGGATGCGGTGCGGCTGCAGGATCCCCTTCCCCTTGCTCACGTACCTGCGGCCACAGAAGCAGAGGCGTCAGCAACAACAGGATCGAACAATTGGGCGGGAGAGCGGACGCAGCGCTGACTCACTTGGAGAGGAGGGCGACGAGCTCGTTGCGGTGGGCGTGGAGGGTGTCCTCGACGCGCTCGCGGATGCTGGGGTTGCGGTCAAGCTTCGGCGCGGCCATGGCTGGCTGCTGACTCGTGTCACTGTGCTCCCGCTACGTGTTCCGGGCGCTGCTGAGGAAGGCGGAGCCGAGTTGCCCAGCTTTTTATAACACGACGAGATGCGCCTTGCGGACGCGTGGCCCAGAAACTTGGATGGGTGTTGGACTGTTGGCGAAGATGATTGTTACTCAGCGTCGTTCATCGTTTTTTATTCTCACTATCAGCTTAACTTTGGATTCTCTTTTGTTGATTGGTGATACATACGGTGATTCCGTTCATTTCAAGCTCTGAAGTCTAGTCTTAGGCAGGTCGTAATGCGTGAGTCCGTGGTTGTACTTCCCCTATCCCTGCCTACATGTTATTCAAGATCTAACTTTTAGTCGTCTTTCTTTAACCAATGGAATATGAATTATTTGTCACAAAAGTTACATCATTGAATTCATGTTTTATAAAATAATTAAAATGATACTAATTTTTATGACAATTACTCCCTCCGATCCTTTTTAATTGACTCGAATTTAGTATAAAGTTGTACTAAATATGAGTCAATTAAAAGAGACCGGAGGAAGTAACATGTGTATGCGAATATTTTTTCCCCTCCTCCTGGGTCGACCACGGTGACTCCGGATGCACCCCCGTTGCCTCCCAAAAAACCACCTCTCCATCGCCCCCTTCACCCCGCTGCCATCGGAGGAGGCCATTGGTGACAACGGCGGTGGGGTGTCCTGTTTTCTGCTTTCTTCTTGACCCAAGTTTTGTCTTTCGTCGTCTTGTGAGATCCAATCTCCATGAATTCGGACATTGGGATCCGTCCCTAGAGGTGCGCGCCACCGTCTTGTTGGTGTCATCCCATGCAGGGTACAGCCCTGGCCCTAGAGGTTGTGGATACGACCAACGGGACGAGCACCCAGCCGCGCCACCATACTCAGGTGCCCATGGTGTCGTGGGAATTACCACGGCAGATACTACCGGGGGTAGCACATGAGAGGTGTGAGGCAAGGAGAATCCGGGAGTGAGATTGCAAACACATAGTTTACCCAACTTCAGATTCCACTACGGTGGTGGAACCCTGTGTGCGGCTAATTCACTATGATCATAATGTCGCCAACGTTAGATAACTTGCTTTGGTTTACATGGTGGACGCCGGTTTAGGAGCTTAGGCGGCGAGTGGGGTCAATAAAAAGCATTCCCCGAGGGTCTTCCTAGGGGGTTTATATAGGCACATCCCGACTCGGGTTTACATGAATATAAGTTCGTTTGGGCCGCTACGTTTTCTTCCTGAACATGTTGGGTGCAGTCCCCTTCACATCTTTGAAGGCCGTGGGCAGCAGGTTAAAGAGAAGAATGACGACGAGGTTAGGCCATCCCGTGTCCTATACCACGAAATAAAAATGATAATTTCCATTAAATTAAAATGCTTTCAAATAGATATTTGAAGGACACGACTGGGAACAGGTAGCCGCATTTCCCAAGCAACCAATTCGGTGCTTTCGTGCAATGTCGAATGGGGAATACGATTAGAGATGCTTTAATCTGGTTTCTTGGGACAGTAGAGCATCAATATATGCCTAACGATTAGAAAGGATCTTGCAATTCCTTCTCTTGATAGAGGGTGGTCCTGAGCGTTGCCGACTGAAGATCCCCTTCATCGAAAGCACACACTTATTATCACCGGCGCTAATGTTCAGGCTTACAGCTGGGCTCCTCGTGTTTGGCCAAACAAACCACGGGAGCAACCAGAAAGTTCCACGGCTATCTTCTTTACCAAGTCGCTCTCCTTGGCTGCAGAAAGCTGCTTTTATTTTGCAGGGATCTCTGCCTTGCCAAGTTGCCTTCATCGACAGGAACACGCCGTGTAGCCAGCCGACTAGATGGTTCTCCCAACCTCTCGCGACACGTGGGCGAGTGGTCGACGGGACTAGTGGCACCACCGGCTTTGACTTGGACAGTAGCACAGTCGACAGATCACACTGGAATGCAGCAGTTTGGAAGGACGCGAGCAGCTCACGATTTCATGTCGCCTCGTCGGAAGAGAAAACACAGCGGACTGCTCTAAGAGCAAGTTTAATAGTATAGCCAACTGCTGGCTATAAATCAAGTGCCATGTTATTTGTAGCTAACATAGAGTCAACATGTATAATAGTGAGCTATAATCATGTACTACTTTATCAATGGATGACCCAAGTTTCACTCTCACAAAGTGTCCAGGAGACGCGTCTTAGAAGTCTGAGCATTTGCATGAGAGTCCACTCCTCTTCTCTCCTCCTCTCTCTCCTCCAACTAAGCATGAATATATTATTTTAACCCTTATAGCCAGCTGACTAGGACTTATTATACTTGCTCTTGCTTAGTTGGAGGAGAGGGATGAGGAGAGAGAAAAAGAGTGGGCTCTTAGAGCAAGTACAATAAGGTACAGTCAGCTGGCTATAAGAGATAAAATATTATAAATTTGCTTAGTTGGAAGAGAGAGATTAGGAGAGAGAAGAGGAGTGGGCTCTTATCTTGTAGCCAGCTCTAAGCACGTGCTTCCTAAGCACTATGTGAGACTAAAAGGTGGGCCATGTATTGTAAAAGTACTACACTTTTATAGCTCACTATTGTATATGTTGGCTCTAAGTTAGCTATAGATGACATGGCACTTAGCTTATAGCTAGCAGCTGGCTACACTATTGGAATTGCTCTTATGCAAGAGCCAGCTCTAACACGTGCTCCTATGCACTTTGTGAGAGTGAAAGGTGGGTCATACATTAATAAAGTACTACACTTTTATAGCTCACTATCGTATATATTGGCTCTAAGGCTGGTACCAATGCATCACCCCACTATAGCCTCGCCACGTCAGCTTTTACCCCACTCTCACCTCACTCTCACCCCACTCTCACCACACGGTGCCAGTGCACGGGCTATAGTACCAACTCTCACTTCTCTCTCCTCTCTACCGCCTCCCTACCGTCTCCCTACCGCCCCCACTAGCACCGCTATCGCCTCCCTCTCGCCCCGTTCTCGCCTCCAACGCGGACTATAGGCGGGCGGTACCGCCCCCTACCGCCAGGCAGTGGATCCACCGCCCGTCGCTAGCGTCTCGCCCGCCTCTCGCCTCCCTCTCGCCCCGACGCGGGCGGTACCGCCCCGCCTCCAGCCCGCGTTGGCACCAGCCTAAGTTGGCTACGAATGACATGGCACTTGGCTTATAGCCAGCAGCTATCTACACTATTGGAATTGCTCTAAGGCTGGTCATAGTGGAGAGTAACTTAGACTAGTAATATATGTCATGTTACTAGTCTAGGTTACTACCTTCATAGTGGGTAGTAATTTATATGTGGTGTCATGCATTGTGTCATTTATTATGTTATAGACTCATTTTGCCTTGGGGTGTGTGATGTTATGGTAACATAGCTACTACCTCACTCTCTTTCTTCATTTATTGGCATGACATGTCACCAAAATGCCTTGAGATGTGTGATGTTACTAGCTATGTTACTCCCACTATGAGCAGTCTAAGTTTCAAATCAAAAGCAGACTGCTCGTCTACCATTGCTGTGGTTTAGGCACGGCCAGCACAATTTGCATTTGCAAACATTTTTTGCTTTGAGCAAGACGTACCTATAACTTTTCAAGCTTGGTTACCGGCTGCCAGAATTTTTCTTTTTGTCATTCTGGCTGCCAGATTGAAATCGTCACATTGCTTTTATGGACAGATTAAAGGATCTTCAAGCTAATCAGTTCCGTCGTGCAGTGAACGAACTACTCATACGACAACTGTTTGGTATGCCATCTTTTCTTGTTCTCGATGAGGCACGCATTATCACCCCTTTCTTTTCCACCAATTTTGAGGGGGAAGACAAACCTACTTAGCCCTTCACCTACTGCTGGCGTTCAAATTTCCAGAATCAGCCCAAGTTCCATGTTGCCATTCTTGTCAATGAGAAAAGGTTTGGTACTAGCAGCAGTGTATTCAAAAGATATGAAATTATATCTACCTTTCTCCAGCTCCCTAACACCTTTTGCAGATTATTATCCTTATTAAGTTCTTTCCTTTCCCGCTAACAAAGAAAAGCGGAGAGTGGTAGCAAAATTCAGCATGTGGATGTTCCACTCTTTTCGGGAAGGAGAAGGAGAAGAACTCGAACTAGTGTTAGTAGTTACATCAAGGTGTAGCTATAAAAAAAAAGGTTCTATCGAGATGTCGAGTGGTGAGCAATTAGATGGACGATTAGACTCTGATCCTCAACCTTTCGGTAGTACCCAGGAGCAAGATAAGAGCAACTATAGCAGATCCGGTAAAACCCCAAAACTACAAAATAATAGCTATTTTACAGTTTTATCGGTCATTTCATCATCACCAGTTGGGGGATCATTAAGGATAACATAATGGATATCTTTGCCTCTTGGTGGCGTGGCGATTATAGTGGATCTGAGCGACAAATCATACCCCCGATACGCTCCTTTCAAAATATGCAGAGACGGTGAAGACCAAGTACTTCCACTAGATTAGCCTCGTTCACAGTGTGGCCAAGGTTCGGACCAAGGTGCTAGCGACACGCTTCGCACCCGTCATGCCATGGCTTGTGGGCATACATCAGAGCGCCTTCATTCGTGGACGGTGGTGCATGGCAACTTTTAAATGGTGCAATACAGGGTGTGGAGACAAAATACAGCCAAGACTAACGCAATCCTTCTCAAGCTCAAGACACGAAGGCGTTCGACACGGTGGATTGGGTTCTTTTGCTCAAGGTTCTAGGAAAGTTTGGGTTTGGAGGGCATTGAATCCTGCAAGTGCACAGGTGGAAGTGGCTAGTTTCCAATAGAAGAGTGCCGAATCTATGAAGGGCTAAATTGCTATGGTTTTAACGGCAAATGCTACCTTTTCTTACTTGTACCTACAAGTTATCTTTAATCCAAAGCAAGAGCGGTAGAATGATTGGTTGTTTTTTTGAACAAAGTAATAACTAATACGAAGAAAGTAGTAATGAAGTAAAAGCGGGAGTGAGCAAAGCAAGCTATGATTTATTACTTGAAACTACAAATAAGGGTAAAGATTTCTCATACAGTTGACCACTAGCAATAGGTGTAAAACATGATTGGGATTTATAAGAGCATCTCCAGTCGCGTCCCCTAAACCGTCTCCCAAAGGGATTTGGGGTGCTGCACACAAAAAAAATGTTCCCAGCCGTGTCCCCCAAAGCTTCATTTTGTCCGGCGCGGCCCGATACGGTGTCCGGTGCCCCGAGCTCGTTCCCGCTACACAGGGGACGCTCCGGGGACGCCGGACACAACGAAAAGCGAGGCTGGGAGTGGCGGAACCGACGCGTCAGCGGCACATTGAAGTTTAACCTAACTGCTGCCTACCTCGTGACGAAAGTTGGCGCGCAGCGACGGTGCAGTTCCCGCAGAGGCGCAGCGAAGCGTCTCGTCGCGCCTAGCTCTGCGTGACGGCGTTCATGAGCGTCACCGCTCCCCCGCCTCCCTCCGGCCTATAAAAAGGGCCGCCTCTCATCGTCCCTCTCACACACAAACCCTAGCGCCTCTCTCCCCAACCCTAGCCGCCACCATCTCAAGAGTCGACGTCATGGCTGGTAGAGGCGGAGGACGAGGTTGCGGCCGTGGTCGTAGCCGTGGCCGCGGCAGAGCAGCACGCTCGTCGTCGCATGCGACGCCGTCGTCTTCATCGTCGGACCTGCAGGAGGAGGAGCGGAAAGTGATGTTCGAGTTCGTCGTCGTCCGCAAGGGCGACCCACACGGCATCCAGAGGCTGCCGGATGCCTTCGCCTACTTCGTCGCCGGCAACGGGCGCCCGGGCTCGCTGCATCTGCGGGAGGCTGCCTAGTCTGCTGACGGTGGATCGTGGACGTGATCTACGACGCGCGCGGCAAGATGTACCTCCACATCGGCTGGGAGAAGTTAGCGCGCTACCACCGCCTCGAAGCCGGATTCGTGCTCATGTTCTCCTACCTTGGCGAGGGGGACATGCGCGTCAAGGTGTTCGACGAGACGCGTTGCCGCCGGCACTACCACGGCGACAGCGCCTAGGAGGACGACGGCTGAATGAGTGTTGTTTCTTTGCAGCGAAAATATGCACGTAGGTATCTGGTTGTTCTTCCTCGAAAGAACCAACAGGGGCACCATCAACAGCTGGATTTTCCAGTTTGGGTGATTGGGTGTGCCTGCAAGTGTTCTTTCTTGGCAGCGAACACACGAAATCTTTGATGCCCGGTCTAGTTAGGTTTAGTTATTTTGCAATATTTTATATTTGTGTCAACCATGGTTCAAATTATGTATTAGTTTGTGGAAAACCATGTTCCAAATTATATCTTCGTGTAAACCACGTTCCCAATTATGTATTAGTTTGTGGAATGTTTCTACTCTTTATTGAAATAAAGATGCAAAAAGAGTATTTTAATGTTTGGGGCGGCGTTTGGTGGACGCGGCTGGGGAGCGACGTCGCCCAAACGCGGCACGAACGAAACACGTCCCCAAAATGCTCAATCTGACGTCGTTTGGGGGACGGTTTGGGGGACACGACTGGAGATGCTCTAATGTCCTTGTAATATGTTTTATATGGATGGAGTCAGATACATATGCACTACATGTGTGTTGTGCTATGCTCCCTGCGTAACCACCACCGGTCCTCTTGTATTAGCAGGTCGCCAGAGACACCAGTGATTAAGTGTCTCCCCATGGTTATAGTTTTAGTTTCAGGATCTTCAAAATTCTCTCATTGATAGTAGTTGATGGGATGCGATGGGTTGCTCTCACTTACATCTGGGCATGGGCAGCCCGGCCCGGACAACCCGGCCCGACCCGGCCCGAAAATCCCGGGCCGGGCCGGGTCGGGCTTGCACTTCGGGCCGGGCTCGGGCCTGAAAACTGAGCCCGAACGTCAGGCCCCGGGCCGGGTTCGGGCCTGCATATTCGTGTATTTTAGCCTGGTCGGGCCGGGCTTCTCGGGCCGGGCCGGGCCTTTTGATCGTTCGGGCCGGGTTCGGGCTTAAATTACAGGCCCGACGGTCGGGCCGGGCCGGGCTCGGGCCTGACTTTTTACCCGCGGGCTTTTTTAAGCCCGGCCCGAAGCCCGGCCCGGCCCGAACTTTGCCCAGGTGTACTCTCACTCTCGTCTGTAACTCTATTCTCTGATCTGATTGCACGGGGTTAAATGGTTTGTCGTGACGAAGCCACCAACACATGGTAGGCTCGTACGGGCGGGGATGGTCATACAACATGTCGTTAAAGCCCCCGTGATCATCTCTTCGCAATTTTGACATTTGGCTCGATCCCTAGGTGTGTGGGTAAATGTTTGGAAGGTATTTATTGCCTCCAATAATCTTATTTCTGCCCAAAAAAAAGACCCCTTTAAATAAAAATATTTTGCAATTTGCACTCATCAAATCCTTATAGTATGTTTCCTCATCTCAACCGCCTCCACTAGATTTCTGATCGATGGCATTGCAACACCCCAAAATTTAGTCCTCTTAATCTTCTTGACCTATTTAAGAATTTCCATTTGACTTCCCATGTCTTTTAAATTCTCAAACCTTGACAAACTTTGAGAATTATTGCATTTTACTAGTCCCACATTTGGTATCCGTAATATATACCTAATAATAAAGTATGAAGCATTTTCATGGTTTCGTCCGTCAAATTTGCGCCTTCGTCCGTCGGTCGGGGCGTTTTCGTATGCCGCGTCACGTCCAGCTTTTGTAGGAATCTTGCCGCAATGCCTTCACAAGAAATCGTCTCATGCTCCAACTCACCCCATCCGCGCCAGCAACCAGGCCAGTCCTCATCTTCTCCGATAGGTCTTGACCCTCCCGTCCTTGTCTCCTGGGACTGAGCACCGGTAATGACTGGGGTTTAGCTATGCAGCAGTACTCTTCGCCGCCACCGGCCGCTCGGAGCTCTCCGTCGCTGGCCCTGATCTTGTCTCGACCCTCTTGGCTCTAACATTTCGCTTGTCCCATCTAAAAAAGCTCGCCTCTCGTTCTATGATTCTCATCCCTGCGTAGAGGTGAGCATTGCATTTTGTGTTTCTCTCCCGGTGTAACGCACCATGTGTTCATGCATATTGTTTTGACTACCACCTCATCCAATTCTCATATTTCCTGATGATTTTTTTTGGTGTTAAACGCCTTGGCTTCTGATACGTCTCCAACGTATCTATAATTTCTGATGTTCCATGCTAGTTTTATGACAATACCTACATGTTTTGCTCATATTTTATAATGATTTCATGCATTTTCCGGAACTAACCTATTAACAGGATGCCGAAGTGCCAGTTCCTGTTTTCTGTTGTTTTTGGTTCCAGAAAGACTGTTCGGGCAATATTCTCGGAATTCGACGAAACAAAGACCAAATATCTTATTTTCCCCGGAAAGTTCCAGAACACAGAAGGAGAGTCGGAGGTGGGCAGCAGGGGGGCCACACCATATGGCGGCGCGGCTGGCCCCTGGCCGCGCCAGCCTATGGGGAGGGGGCCCCGTGGCCCCTCCGACTCCGCCTCTTCGCCTATAAAGTCCCTCGCGACCTAAAACCCGATACGAATTGACGAAACTCCAGAAAGACTCCAGGGGCGCCGCCGCCATCGCGAAACTCCGTTTCGGGGGGGGGGGGTAGAATCTCTGTTCCGGCACGTCGCCGGGACGGGGAAGTGCCCCCGGAAGCCATCTCCATCGACGCCACCGCCTCCATCATGCTCCGTGAGTAGTTCCCCCATGGACTACGGGTTCTAGCTGTAGCTAGTTGGTACTCTCTCTCCCATGTACTTCAATACAATGATCTCATGAGCTGCCTTACATGATTGAGATTCATCCGATGTAATCGGTGTTGTGTTTGTTGGGATCCGATGGATTGTTACATTATGATTAGTCTATCTATATAAGTTTGTGAAGTTATTGTTGCTGCAATCTTGTTGTGTTTAATGCTTGTCACTAGTGCACGAGTGGCATGATCTTAGATTTAAGCTCTATAATTATTGCTTAGATTGTATCTACAAGTTGTTTGCACATGTCTATGTCCGGAACCCGAGGCCCCGGAGTGACAAGCAAGTCGGGATAACTGGAGGGAAAGGCTTAGATATGAGGATCACATGTTTTCACCAAGTGTTAATGCTTTGCTCCGGTGCTATATTAAAAGGAGTACCTTAATCGCCAGTAGATTCCCTTGAGGCCCGGCTGCCACCGGCTGGTAGGACAAAAGATGTTATGCAAGTTTCTCATTGCGAGCACGTATGACTATATATGGAAAATATGCCTACATAATTAATAGACTTGATGTTACGTCTTAATGCTATTTCAATCCTATCAATTGCCCAACTGTAATTTGTTCACCCAACACTTGTCACTTGTTATTGGAGAGTTACCACTAGTGTAGATAGCTGGGAACCCCGGTCCATCTCTTATCATCATATACTCGTTCTATATGTCATTGGAAGTAGTATCAACTATTTTCTGGTGTCATTGCCTCTGTGTTACTGTTACTATTGATGTGTTACTGTTACTATTGCTCTCATACTACTGCTGCTTTCACATCACCCCTGTTACTAGTGCTTTTCCAGGTGCAGCTGAATTGACAACTCAGTTGTTAAGGCTTATAAGTATTCTTTACCTCCCTTTGTGTCGAATCAATAAATTTGGGTTTTACTTCCCTCGAAGACTGTTGCGATCCCCTATACTTGTGGGTTATCAAGACTATTTTCTAGCGCCGTTGCCGGGGAGGCATAGCTCTACTCATAAGTTCACTTGGGGAGTACACTCTACCTCTCTCTCTCTGTTTTTATTTTATTTTGTTTTGCTTAGTTTACTTTTGTCTAGTTTATTTGTGCTTAGTTTATTTCTGTCTAGTATTATTTTGCTTAGTTTACTTTTGTCTAGTTTGTTTTTGTCTTGTTTTATTTTTCTTATATACCCGAAAATACATAAAAATTTGAAAAACCAAAAAATTAAAAACTGTTGTTATGGGAGAACCCACAACCTATCTGGAGCTTATATAATTATATAACAATTATAGAGAATCAAGAACGGGTAAAGTCATGAGTGCCGTTATAGAAAAATTGAATACAATTGCTAAAATCTTGCTTAAACGCCATGATATAAATTGTTGCTCTA
Organism: Lolium rigidum; assembly: GCF_022539505.1. NCBI lineage: Eukaryota > Viridiplantae > Streptophyta > Magnoliopsida > Poales > Poaceae > Lolium > Lolium rigidum. The sequence goes on along the minus strand of NW_025900819.1, from coordinate 19,135 downwards.
AAGAGGATACTAAACATCTTAAATTCCAATGTGGCTTTAGTGAAGAAGTTTTAATTAAGAATTATAATTGGAATAGCTATATTCATTTTGGGTTCGAAGAGGTAGAACAATTTGTCTTATTTATGGGAGCTTCTGAGATCGAATCCTTCATGTCTAAAAATTATGAAACTTGTGTTGTTTGTAAGGACCTTAAAGATTATGTCTCTTCTATCCTTAATTTTTGCATAGAAAGTTACAGTGATAATCCTTATATCATTGATTATAAAGAGAGACTCATTAATGCACAAGAATGCACTCACAATTTGCGGGAACATGTGAAAGAAGAAATTGATGAACCTGAAAGCTCATTGGATGAAAAAGAGGAGGAAATTGATGAACCTGAAAGCTCATTGGATGAAAAAGAGGAGGAGAGTGATGAACAAAAGGAGGAAGAATGGATTAGCTACCCATACCAACCTTCTAATGAGAGTAATTCTTTATCTCTTACACTATTTGATTGTCCTCCATGCTTACCAAAGGAGGATGAGCGTTATGTTCCTGTGGATTCTCTTGCAATATTTCCTATGAGTAAAACTTGTGAGAATAATTATGCTACTGTTATCTATGATAATCCATGCTATTTCGAAAAATGTTATGATAATGCTTTGTTTGTGCCTGATATCGAAATGCATGGTACTAAAGAGTTTTGCTTAGCAAATGTTTATGATAAAGCTCTAGATGATGGTCCTATGTTACTTGATAATATTAATTGTACTACTAATGAAAAGGGGATTGGAGAAGTCTTGACTTTATCTAGGAGTCCCATATCTCTTAAGAATGATCAATCATCTTGTTATATTATTGATAAAAGTGGGTTTGAAAGTTTTAATCCCACTATTTTTAAGCTTGATAAAAATTATGTGTTTGTAGATCATGAAAAGCATGTTGTATGTGATAGTTATATTGTTGAGTTTATTCATGAAGCTACTGAAAATTATTATGAGAGAGAAAAATATGGTTGTAGAAATTTTCATGGTACTAAAACACCTCTCTATATGCTGAAACTTTTGAAGTTGCTTGTGTTTTATCTTCTTATGCTTGTCACTTGGTTCTTCATGAATTTATTTGTGTACAAGATTCCTATGCATAGGAAGTGGGTTAGACTTAAATGTGTTTTGAACTTGCTTTTTGATGCTCTCTTTTGCTTCAACTCTCATCCTTATGTGAGCATCATTAAAATCACTGAGCCCATCTTAATGGCTATAAAGAAAGCACTTCTTGGGAGATAACCCATGTTTTATTTTGCTACTGTTTTGTTGTGTCTTGGAAGTTGTTACTACTGTAGCAACCTCTCCTTATCTTTATTTTATTGCACTGTTGTTCCAAGTAAGTCTCTAATAGAAAGTTGATACTAGATTTGGATTTCTGCGCAGAAACATATTTTTATCTGTCACGAATTTGAGTAGGTCTCTCTGTAGGAAACTCAGAAAAATCTGCCCATTTTCATGCGTGTTCCTCAGATATGTATGCAACTTTCATTAGTTTTGAGTTTTCTGATTTTAGCAACGGAAGTACCTCTTAAAAATTCGTATTTCTTGGTCTGTTCGTTTTTGGCAGATTCTGTCTCGTTTTTTGCATTGTCTCTTGTGGACTTTAAGCAAGGCTTTCTAGACGTGGAGAGCTGTAGCTAATGTTATATTGAGTTCTTGCAATGTGTCACTACAGGACCAAGGTGGATTAAAGTTTTTTGAGTACTAACCCCTCTAATGAAGTTTATGAGAAGTTTGGTGTGGCAGAAGTTTTCAAGGGTCAAGAGAGGAGGATGATATATGATCAAGAAGATTGAAAAGTCTAATCTTGGGGATGCCCCCGTGGTTCATCCCTGCATATTTCAAGAAGAACGTCTAAGCTTGGGGATGCCCAAGGCATCCCCTTCTTCATCAACAACTTATCAGGTCACTTCTAGTGAAACTATATTTTTATTCAGTCACATCTTATGTGCTTTACTTGGAGCGTCTGTTTGTTTGTTTTTTATGTTTGAATAAATTTGGATCCTAGCAATTCTTGTGTGGGAGAGAGATACGCTCCGCTTTTTCATATGAACACTGGTGTTCTTAGCTTTATTTTAATGTTCATGGCGGAGTTGAAAACCGCAGCACTTATTGGTATTTGGTTGGAAACAGAAAATGCTTCATATTGTCTTGAATAATTTGATACTTGGCAATTGTTTTGAGCTCTCAAGTAGATCATGTTTAAGCTCTTGCATCATGTAGTTTAAACCTATTAGTGGAGAACTACCGTAGAGCTTGTTGAAATTTGGTTTGCGTGATTGGTCTCTCTAAGGTCTAGATATTTTCTGGTAAAAGTGTTTGAGCAACAAGGAAGACAGTGTAGAGTTTTATAATGCTTGCAATTTGTTCTTATGTAAGTTTTGTTGTACCGGTTCATACTTGTGTTTGCTTCAAACAACCTTGCTAGCCAAAGCCTTGTACTGAGAGGGAATACTTCTCGTGCATCCAAAACCTTGAGCCAAAACCTATGTCATTTGTGTCCACCATATCTACCTACTATGTGGTATTTTTCTGCCATTCCAAGTAAATACTTCATGTGCTACCTTTAAACAATTCAAAAGCTATTATCTCTTATTTGTGTCAATGTTTTATAGCTCATGAGGAAGTATGTGGTGTTTATCTTTCAACCTTGTCATTTACTTCTGACAGACTTTCACAATGGATGATGTGTGTAGTTGACACGTCCGTTGGGAACCCCAAGAGGAAGGTGTGATGCGCACAGCAGTAAGTTTCCCTCAGTAAGAAACCAAGGTTTATCGAACCAGTAGGAGTCAAGAAGCACGTTGAAGGTTGTTGGTGGCGGAGTGTAGTGTGGCGCAACACCAGGGATTCCGGCGCCAACGTGGAACCTCGCACAACACAATCAAAGTACTTTGCCCCAACGTAACGGTGAGGTTGTCAATCTCACCGGCTTGCTGTAAACAATGGATTAAACGTATTGTGTGGAAGATGATGATTGTTTGCGAAGAACGATAAAGAACAATTGCGATAGATTGTATTTCGGATGTAAAGAATAGGACCGGGGTCCACGGTTCACTAGTGGTGTCTCTCCCATAAGATAAACAGATGTTGGGTGAACAAATTACGGTTGGGCATTGACAAATAAAGAAGGCATAACAATGCACATACATATATCATGATGAGTACTATGAGATTTAATCGGGGCATTACGACAAAGTACATAGACCGCTATCCGAGCATGCATCCATGCCTAAAAAGTCCACTTTCGGGTTATCATCCGAACCCCTTCCGGTATTAAGTTGCAAACAACAGACAATTGCATTAAGTATGGTGCGTAATGTAATCAACACAAATATCCTTAGACAAAGCATTGATGTTTTATCCCTAGTGGCATGACACATCCAAAACCTTAGAACTTTTCATCCATCGTCCCAGATTTAATGGAGGCATGAACCCACTATCGAGCATAAATACTCCCTCTTGGAGTCACAAGTATCAACTTGGCCAGAGCCTCTACTAGCAACGGAGAGCATGTAAGAACATAAATAACATATATGATAGATTGATAATCAACTTGACATAGTATTCAATATTCATCGGATCCCAACAAACACAACATGTAGAATTACAAATAGATGATCTTGATCATGATAGGCAGCTCACAAGATCTAACATGATAGCACAATGAGGACAAGACAACCATCTGAGTTACTCGCTATGGACCCATAGTCCAGGGGTGGACTACTCACACATCGATCCGGAGGCGATCATGGCGATGAAGAGACCTCCGGGAGATTATTCCCCTCTCCGGCAGGGTGCCGGAGGCGATCTCCTGAATCCCCTAAGATGGGATTGGTGGCGGCGGCGTCTATGGAAGGTTTTCTGTATCGTGGCTCTCGGTACTGGGGGTTTCGCGACGAAGACTTTAAGTAGGCGGAAGGGCAGGTCAAGGGGCGTCACGAGGGGCCCACACAACAGGCCGCCGCGGCTAGGGCTTGGGCCGCGCCACCCTGGTGTGTCGCCACCTCGTGGCCCCACTTCGTTTCCTCTTCGGAATTCTGGAAGCTTCGTGGAAAAATAGGACCCTGGGCGTTGATGTCGTCCAATTCCGAGAATATTTCCTTACTAGGATTTCTGAAACCAAAAACAGCAGAAAACGACAAGCGGCTCTTCGGCATCTCGTCAATAGGTTAGTGCCAGAAAATGCATAATAATGAAATATAATGTGTATAAAACATGTGAGTATCATCATAAAAGTAGCATGGAACATAAGAAATTATAGATACGTTTGGGACGTATCAAACATCCCCAAGCTTAGTTCCTACTCGCCCTCGAGTAGGTAAACGATAACAAAGATAATTTCTGAAGTGACATGCTATCATAATCTTGATCATACTATTGTAAGCATATGAGATGAATGCAGCGATTCAAAGCAATGATGAAGATAATGAGTAAACAAATGAATCATATAGCAAAGACTTTTCATGAATAATACTTTCAAGACAAGCATCAATAAGACTTGCATAAGAGTTACTCATAAAGCAATAAATTCAAAGTGAAGGCATTGAAGCAACACAAAGAAAGATATAAGTTTCAGCGGTTGCTTTCAACTTCAACATGTATACCTCTTGGATAATTATCAACACAAAGTAATATAACAAGTGCAATAGGTAAACATGTAAGAATCAATGCACACAGTTGATACAAGTGTTTGCTTCTGGGATAGAAAGAATAGGTAAACTGACTCAACAATAAAGTAGAAGATAGGCCCTTCGCAGAGGGAAGCATTGATTACTATATTTGTGCTATAGCTTTTCATTTTGAAAACAAGAAACAATTTTGTCAACGGTAGTAATAAAGCATATGTATTATGTATAAGATATCTTATAAGTTGCAAGCCTCATGCATAGTATACCAATAGTGCTCGCACCTTGTCCTAATTAGCTTGGATTAACACGGATTATCATTGCATAGCATATGTTTCAACCAAGTGTCACAAAGGGGTACCTCTATGTCGCCTGTACAAAGGTCTAAGGAGAAAGCTCGCATTGGATTTATCGCTTTTGATTATTCTCAACTTAGACATCCATACCGGGACAACATAGACAACAGATAATGGACTCCTCTTTTAATGCATAAGCATTCAACAACAAATAATATTCTCATAAGAGATTGAGGATTAATTGTTCAAAATGAAACTTCCACCATGATTCATGGCTTTAGTTAGCGGCCCAATGTTCTTCTCTAACAATATGCATACTCAAACCATTTGATCATGAAAATCGCCCTTACTTCAGACAAGACGAACATGCATAGCAACTCACATGATATTCAACAAAGGTAAAAGTTGATGGCGTCCCCAGAAACATGGTTACCGCTCAACAAGCAACTTATTAAGAAATAAGACACATAAGTACATATTCTTCACCACAATAGTTTTTGAGCTATTTTCCCATGAGCTATGTATTGCAAAGACAAAGGATAGAATTTTTAAAGGTAGCACTCAAGTAATTTACTTTGGAATGGCGGAGAAATACCATGTGGTAGGTAGGTATGGTGGACACAAATGGCATGGTTATTGGCTCAAGGATTTGGATGCATGAGAAGAATTCCTCTCAATACAAGGCTAGGCTAGCAAGGTTGTTTGAAGCAAACTCAGGTATAAAAGGTGCAGCAAAGCTCACATATGGACATATTGCAACTATTATAAGACTTTACATTGTCTCCTTGTTGTTCAAACACCTCAACCAGAAAATATCTAAACTCTAGAGATCAATCATGCAAACCAAATTTTAACAAGCTCTATGTAGTTATTCATTAATGGGTACAAGGTACATGATGCAAGAGCTTAAACATGATCTATATGAGCACAACAATTGCCAAGTATCAAATTATTCAAGACATTATACCATTTACCACATGCGGCATTTTCCGTTTCCAACCATAATACAATGAATGAAGTAGTTCAACTTTCGCAATGAACATTAAAGATAAAGCTAAGAACATATGTGTTCATACGAAACACCGGAGCGTGTCTCTCTCCCAAACAAAGAATGCTAGGATCCGATTTTATTCAAACAAAAACAAAAACAAAAACAACAGACGCTCCAAGTAAAGCACATAAGATGTGACGGAATAAAAATATAGTTTCACTAGAGGTGACCTGATAAGTTGTCGATGAAGAAGGGATGCCTTGGGCGTCCCCAAGCTTAGACGCTTGGGTCTTCTTAAAATATGCAGGGATGAACCACGGGGGCATCCCCAAGCTTAGACGCTTGTTAGAGTACGTCATGGGCCTGGGCCCATTAGTCTTAGGGTTTGCTTAGGGTCAAGTAAGCCTTGCTTGGGAGTCAAGTAAACCTCTCTATATATGGAGAGGAGATGTATTAATCTAATCAAGCAAGAATTAAGAAGGAAATCCCTTCCCTCTTGCCACCGGCCGTGGGCAAGGCCCCCGGCCGGCCCTCTCGCGCCCTCGCAGCCCTCTCTCTCCCTCCCAAACCCTAGCATCCACATAACACTTGGTATCAGATAGCTCTCGTTCGATCATGTCCAGCCCTCCACCGAGTTCTTCCCACCCACCGCCGCCGCACTCCGACATCCCCGCCGTTCTCTCCCCGGCGGAGATCTTCGCAGCCCTCCGCGATCTCACCACTGTTGTCCAGGAGATCCGACTCTTCCTGGCCGGTCCCTACGGGCCGCCGCCGGCCGCGGCGGCCGCTGCCGTGGCGGCGGACGCACCGAGCAGCCTCCGCCGCGATCGCCGGGCCGGCTGCGGCCGACGGCTCGCTGCGTCGTCGCCGCCACCCGACGCCAGGCTGCTGCAGTCCCCGCTGCCGCTGTCCACCATCTCTGGGCCGGGCCCTACCTCGGCGCCGGGGGTCCCTCTTCTCCAGCAGCCGGCCGCCTTCTTCACCACCGGGACGCTACAGCAACAACAGCAGCAGCTGCGGCCGCCACCAACGCCGTCGCTGCAGCTGCTGTCCTCACCGACGTTGTCCCTGTCGTTCGGTGGGCCGCTGCAACAGCAGCAGCAGCTGCCGTCGCCACCAACACCGCAGCAGCGGCTGCTGTCACCACCGACGCCGTCCCTGCCTTTCGGCGGTGTGGGAGCGACCTTGGCCCCGGGCTTTGCATCGACACCGCCCGGGATGCCCTTCCACCAGGTCCGTTTCCCTCCGTCGCCATCACCGCTTCCCGCTTGGATCGCTATCCACCACGTATCGGCGGCGGTGAGGCTGCAGGCTGCTGCGCGCGGCCTCCTAGCACGTCGGCGTGTGCGGGAGATGCGTGATCTGCAGCTGCAGGTCCTCCAAGTCGCGCTTCGTTGCGCAACGGACCTCGATCTCGTCCGCTGCGTCGGGGATCTTGGGCGTGCGGTTCCCCCCACGGGCGGCCGACATGCTGTTTTTCCCGCGGGCAGCAACCTCCAAGTCTGCGACATCGACAGTCAGCCGGCGGGGAGAAGACATGGTGTCACCAACAGGAGCGCACAGCGTAGCACCACTGCATTCCGCCGCCGGCCGCCGCGAGGGCCCCCTTGGTCCCGATGGTGTCCTTGGGATCCAGGGGGCTGTAAACGCACAAGTTCGGTGCGCGGAGGATTCTCGCCTTATCGTTCGGAGTCAAAAATAAAGAGTCGGAGTCTCATTCGGGTTAGCTTATTTCAGGTCAATACAATAGGCCGAGATGTAAAAGGCTTGTTTTTTAGGCGTTAGGTTTGTGTGGGGTCGAATCGTCGTTAGGTTGCAGCTCGAGGACGAGCTGCATGTCCAGGTGGGGTGTAGTGTTAGAGTACGTCATGGGCCTGGACCCATTAGTCTTAGGGTTTGCTTAGGGGTCAAGTAAGCCTTGCTTGGGAGTCAAGTAAACCTCTCTATATATGGAGAGGAGATGTATCAATCTAATCAAGCAAGAATTAAGAAGGAAATCCCTTCCCTCTTGCCACCGGTCGTGGGCAAGGCCCCGGCCGGCCCTCTCGCGCCCTCGCAGCCCTCTCTCTCCCTCCCAAACCCTAGCAGCCACATAACACTTTTCACTCTTCTTGATCATATTGTATCATCCTCCTCTCTTGACCCTTGAAAACTTCCTCCACACCAAACTCAAAACAAACTCATTAGAGGGTCAGTGCATAATTCATATATTCAGAGGTGACATAATCATTCTTAACACTTCTGAACATTGCACAAAGCTGCTGAAAGTTAATGGAACAAAGAAATCCATCAAACATAGCAAAACAGGCAATGCGAAATAAAAGGCAGAATCTGTCAAAACAGAACAGTCCGTAAAGACGAATTTTTAAGAGGTACCAGACTTGCTCAGATGAAAATTCCCAAATTGAATGAAAGTTGCGTACATATCTGAGGATCATGCACGTAAATTGGCAGATTTTTTAAAATTTTCTACGCAGACTACTGCTCAAATTCGTGACAGCAAGAAATCTGTTCCTGCGCAGCAATCCAAATCTAGTATTTACTTTACTATCAAAGACTTAACTTGGCACAACAATGCAATGAAATAAAGATAAGGAGAGGTTGCTAAATTAGTAACAACTTCCAAGACTCAAATATAAAATAAAGTGCAGAAGTAAAATAATGGGTTGTCTCCCATAAGCGCTTTTCTTTAACGCCTTTCAGCTAGGCGCAGAAAGTGTGTATCAAGTGTTATCAAGAGCTGAAGCATCAACATCATAATTTGTTCTAATAATAGAATCATAAGGTAACTTCATTCTCTTTCTAGGGAAGTGTTCCATACCTTTCTTAAGAGGAAATTGATATTTAATATTACCTTGCTTCATATCAATGGTAGCGCCAACAGTTCGAAGAAAAGATCTTCCCAATATAATGGGACAAGATGCATTGCATTCAATATCCAAGAGAACAAAATCAACGGGGACAAGGTTATTGTTAACCGTAATACGAACATTATCAATCCTCCCCAAAGGTTTCTTTATAGCATTATCAGCAAGATTAACATCCAAATAACAATTTTTCAATGGTGGCAAGTCAAGCATATCATAGATTTTCTTAGGCATAACAGAAATACTTGCACCAAGATCACATAAAGCATTACAATCAAAATCATTGACCCTCATCTTAATGATGGGCTCCCAACCATCTTCCAACTTCCTAGGAATAGAAGTCTCAAGTTTTAGTTTATCTTCTCTAGCTTTTATGAGAGCATTTGTAATATGTTTTGTAAAGGCCAAATTTATAGCACTAGCATTAGGACTTTTAGCAAGTTTTTGTAAGAACTTTATAACTTCAGAGATGTGACAATCATCAAAATCTAAATCATTATGACCTACAGCAATGGAATCATTGTCCCCAATATTTTGAAAAATTTCAGCAGTTTTAGCAGTTTCAGGCAATTTTACACGCTTTGCACTAGGAGTAGAAACATTGCCAACACCAATTATTTTACCATTGATAGTAGGAGGTGTAGCAACATGTGAAGCATTATCATTACTAGTGGTGGTAATAGTCCAAACTTTAGCTACATTATTCTCTTTAGCTAGTTTTTCATTTTCTTCTCTTTCCCACCTAGCATGCAATTCAGCCATCAATCTAATATTCTCATTAATTCGAACTTGGATGGCATTTGCTGTAGTAACAATTTTATTATCAATATCCTTATTAGGCATAACTCTCAATTTTAAAAGATCAACATCAGAGGCAAGTCTATCAACCTTAGAAGCAAGAATATAAATTTTATCAAGCTTTTCTTCAACAGATTTGTTAAAAGCAGTTTGTGTACTAATAAATTCTTTAAGCATGGCTTCAAGACCAGGGGGTACACTCCTATTATTGTTGTAAGAATTCCCATAAGAATTACCATAACTATTACCATTAGCAGAAGGATATGGCCTATAGTTGTTACCAAAATTATTCCTATAAGCATTGTTGTTGAAATTATTATTTTTAATGAAATTCACATCAACATGTTCTTCTTGGGAAACCAATGAAGCTAAAGGAACATTATTAGGATCAACATTAGATCTACCATTCACAAGCATAGACATAATAGCATCAATCTTATCACTCAAGAAGGAGGTTTCTTCAACAGAATTTACCTTCTTACCTTGTGGAGCTCTTTCCGTGCGCCATTCAGAGTAATTTTTCATCATATCATCAAGAAGCTTTGTTGCCGCCCCCAAAGTGATGGACATAAAGGTACCTCCAGCAGCTGAATCCAATAGGTTCCGCGAAGAAAAATTCAATCCTGCATAAAAGGTTTGGATGATCATCCAAGTAGTTAGTCCATGGGTTGGGCAATTCTTTACCAAAGATTTCATTCTCTCCCATGCTTGAGCAACATGTTCATTATCTAATTGCTTAAAATTCATTATGCTACTTCTCAAAGATATAATTTTAGCGGGAGGATAATATCTACCAATAAAAGCATCCTTACATTTAGTCCAAGAATCAATACTATTTCTAGGCGAGAGATAGCAACCAATCTTTAGCTCTTCCTCTTAAGGAGAAAGGAAACAATTTTAATTTTATAATGTCACCATCTACATCCTTATACTTTTGCATTTCACATAGTTCAACAAAATTATTAAGATGGGCAGCGGCATCATCGGAACTAACACCGAGAAAATTGCTCTCTCATAACAAGATTCGAGTAAAGCAGGTTTAATTTCAAAGAATTCTGCTGTAGTAGCAGGTGGAGCAATAGGTGTGCATAAGAAATCATTATTATTTTTGCTAGTGAAGTCACACAACTTAGTTTTCTCAACAGTACCCATTTTAGCAATAGTAAATAAAGCAAACTAAATAAAGTAAATGCAAGTAACTAATTTTTTTGTGTTTTTAATATAGAGAACAAGACAGTAAATAAAGTAAAACTAGCAACTAATTTTTTTTGTGTTTTTGATATAGGAGCAAACAAGCAGTAAATAAAGTAAAACAAAGCAAGACAAAAACAAAGTAAAGAGATTGGATGTGGAAGACTCCCATTGCAGTGTGTCTTGATCTCCCCGGCAACGGCGCCAGAAATTTGCTTGATGCGTGTAGTTGACACGTCCGTTGGGAACCCTAAGAGGAAGGTGTGATGCGCACAGCAGCAAGTTTCCCTCAGTAAGAAACCAAGGTTTATCGAACCAGTAGGAGTCAAGAAGCACGTTGAAGGTTTGTTATCACCAGAATTTGACCGAGTCAGAGGTGGGTCGCGATCAAGATGGGTTTGAAGAATATACATGGAAGAAATACGTGAATCGGCCTTGTGTACCAAGTTTGGGCTAATTGCCCGTGTATCTGTACCATAGTAGGATACGTATCGGTTAGGAGTTAGAGTTTTACCCGTGCACGGTTAGGTGCACGCTTGAATTAGAAAGTCCCTTGGACTATAAATATGTATCTAGGGTTTATGGAATAAACAACAACCAACGTTCAACACAATCAATCTCGGCGCATCGCCAACTCCTTCGTCTCGAGGGTTTCTCCTGGTAAGCACCATGCTGCCTAGATCGCATCTTGCGATCTAGGCGGCATAAGCTTGTCTACGTTGTTCATGCGTTGCTCGTGCTTGAAGCCTTTTTGATGGCGAGCAACGTAGTTATCTTAGATGTGTTAGGGTTAGCATTGTTCTTCGTATCACATGCTGTCGTAGTGCAACCCTTATACATCTAGCCGCCCTTACACCTATCTTAGGTGTAGGGCGGCACCCGCTTGATCATCGTTTAGTAGATCCGATCCGTTACGGTTGCTCCTTGTTCTTCAAGGATTAGTTTAATATCCGCAATAGTTAGGCCTTACAAAGGGTTGGAGGATCCGGCGGCGTGTAGGGTGTAGTTTGCTAGCCCTAGACGGGATGTTCAGGGATCAACCTCGTGTTGGTTTTTAGGCCCTGTCTAGGATCGGCTTACGATCACCGTACGCGAGCGCGAGGCCCAATCGTGAGTAGGATGATCCGATTATGCGGTGAAAACCCTAAATCGTCGTAGATCGCATTAGCTTTATCTTGATCAAGCGGGACCACCATATATTCGGACACCTTGTACGAATCATGGGTGGATCGGCTCTTTGAGCCGATTCACGGGATAACCTGAGAGCCGATCGAGGCTCGTATTTAACGTTTACGTGTATGCCATGCAGGAAACTAAGCGAGGCATCATCCAACACCTTCACGACCAGGTATAGGTCGGGTGGCACGCTCCTGCGACGGCATCGGACGTGTGACCGGAAGGCTTTGCGGGCCGTCGCTACGAGGGACCGGGGCCGGCCGCAGCCCTAGTTGTTCCCGGCTCTACGGTGTTGCCGGTCGCTGCCCGCCGGTGGGTTTCGACCGCAACACATTCGGCACGCCCGGTGGGACGATCTTCGACATCCACCGCATCGCCATCTACATCCGAGATGGCGGAAAGCACTCCGGTCAAGTACGAGGATCGCACTGACGAGCTCAAGAAGAAGCATGACGAAATCAAGGCGGTCCTCGAAGCCGACCTCATCGGCTCTTTCCACGGAACCCGCTCCCACGGCGTCGGGTGGAAGGGGTTCTCACACGAAGGCGCACTCGATGGAGTGGACCTGTCCGCCCGTCGAAGAACGCACCAGGTCGCTGCGTCAGGAGATCAACTTCATGGTGGCTCATTCGCTGCACCGCCATTCTGAGAGCCTGGTGAACACTTTGGAGCGTGTCGCTCTGCGCGTGATCCAGGAAATCATGAGCCATCAGTATACTCCGTCGGGATCGGCTCTGGGGACTTACAAAGGAGAAATACCATTCCAGTCCCGTCCACCGTTGCCATGCGCATTGGCAGCACCAAGAGTGCCGATTTCACCGGCATCCACCGTTAACATAGTGGAGCGCACTTACCTTGGAGAGTGCCGGCCAAGATCCTCACTCGACATCAACATGATAGGACTCGGGCACCACCACTGGTAAGGACGGAGACGAGGGCGGCTGCTCTCACGGCGAAGACAAGGAAGAAGCCGTTCCACGCGACCGGCTTCGACACTATGTATGGGCAAACGCGGTAATGCCGATCCGTGAGATTGGCCCCAAAGATCTGTGAAGAAACATCGCCAGACCGTCGTGGACCTACTAACATAGAGGCCGATTCCAGGAATCGGCCAAAATCATCCTCACCATGCTTTCGGTCTGGGCTGAACGTCGATCTAATGGGCAATGGGATGCGTCGGCTGATACAGTGGAAGAAATCCACATTGTTCCTAACAAAGCCGACGTTCACATCGTAGTACCTTGGCTAACCATAGAGCCGATATCGGCGGTTACACGGCGAGAATCGGCTCGGAGGGCACCTAATCATAGGAGCATGCGCGACACCATTGAGCATGTGCGGAGGAATATTGGTGGCCGATAGGGAAATTGGCCAGTAAAAAAAAAAGGCAGTCGACTTTGACAAGTACAGCGAAGCAAGTTTACATGCATCAGTTTACACAAAGAGGCCCTACTGAAGAAAAGCATTAAGGGCGTGAAGAGCATCGGCACGGATTCGATCCACCTCGGCGATCTCGGCCTCGTCGTCCTCGTCTCTCCCCATCACCCGGTAGTCGCTCGGGGCACGAATTTCAGCCGGGTCGGTCTTCGAGATCAGGCTGTGAGACCTTTTGCTTCCTCTTGGGAGCGAGCAATGAGGGATTCCTCATCTTGGATAAGTTGTTTGATCTCCCTGGCCCTCTTTTCAAGGTCCTCCAGTTCCTTGCGCAAGGTCTCAAGTTTGACGCTATGAGTAGAAGTGGCGGTCTTGGCGTCTAAAGCGGCTTTCTTCTCGTTGAGGCGTTGACATTTGTCTGCAATATCGGCTCTCAACGGGAGTTGGGCGCGGCGAAGAGTAATCCTTTGACGAGCCGGCTGCACCCTTGACCTAGATCGACAAAGTCACTTTGCCGGCCAAAGCTTAACTTGCAGGCGTCACGCGGGAGACGGGGCTGGATGTCCTCGAGGATGCCCTTGATTGCCTCGGGGTTCTCGACCCGGGTATCGACCGAAGAGGAGAGCAAAACTTTGAGACGTCTGGAGCGGGCCATCGGCCAGCGCTAGGGTCTGGCTCTTCACCTGCTTTGGAAACAGCTGGCTCGATGGAGTCGGGGTCGAACGTCAGCAAGCTTGAAGGATCACACCCCTGACAGACGAGCAAGAGCAGCATGAGCATACGACAAAGGAAAAGAGTAAGCCCGAGAGAGAGAGTCGAGCTTACCTCTCCCAAGAAAGGAAGGGAAGCCGATGTTGTGACAATCGGCTTTGCGGTAGTCTGGGCCAGGTTAACCACTTGGTCAGTCACGCTTGGCGAATTGGATAGGCCAAGGGCAGCAGATGGCATCGGCACCTCTTCAACGTCCCCGCTAGAAGTCCCATTAGTCTGCAAGGGAAATGGTGAGGCAATCCAATTAGTGACAAGACGATGTGGAACACGAGCTATTGAGGGAATTACATTTGAAACTTCCTGGCTCGGCGAGGAGACTTGTGGGCTCGTGCGAGCCCTTTTGACGCATCGACGCTTCATGCGTGACCTCGTTTGGATCGGAGCTCTGAAGGACAGCGGGCTCGGGAGTCGACCTTTTCCTAGAAGCCGACGTTGGTGAGTCCGTCGACTACGTGTGGTGGATCTTTACGTATCGCACGGGAGGAGTCCCTTGGAGCTGGACTGTGCTCCCTCACGGAGTTCTCTTCGGTGGAAGCCCGAAGGAAGAGGTACAACCATGTTACAAAGGTTGGGAAGGCAAATGTGTTCGATCAAGACACGGATCAACTTACGTGCAAGCTTTCTCAGGCGGGAGCTTTGCGCTTCGGGGTCTTCACGACGAGCCACCTTCCTCACTTCGCCGTCCTCGCTCGAGTCGAGGCTCGGGGGGCAACTGGCCCCGAAGTTGCTTTACTCTTGGGAGCCGATTTCGGTGAAATCGGCTGGCTCTGCATTATGACTTTCTTCAGAGATGGCGAGCTCTGGCAGAAGAGAACCACTGGGGCCGGAGGAAGGAATACGAAGGGGGAGCCATCGGCTTGCGTGGGAGGCTGGGCCATCTTGTTGCTGCCGAGGAGATAGAGTCGGGTCACGAGACAACCACCATAAGCGAGTTACAAGAAATATTTGAGTGATGGTACACTGGTACGCGGGGATGTCGTACTCGGCATCAAGTTGTCTCAACGGCGGTCCTAAAGCCCTTCTGAAGACATGGGTCTTCCACATGGACCACCAAGTCTCGAAACCGTCGGTAGTGAAGGAGAAACGGAGGTCGTGGGGAATTGGGATGGCCAAAGCATCAAAGAAGGTGTAACACCTTTGGCCAGTAAGGAATGTCGGGCGGTTCGGCTACGCTTGTCGTCGGGTGGTGTAGAAGAAGTGTGGAGGCACCTGCCCAAGACCGAGCTGTCGGGCTACCACTACCGGTTGATAACACTCATAACCGGGCTTGATGATCCGGTTCGAGGTACTCATGCCAACGGGGAGGAAGCAAGGATGAATCATGATGGAATACGGATCTTTGGGTGCTATCGTCATCGGCAAAGTTATCCAATCGAAAGGAGACTTGGATTTTCAAAATTCTCCGGTTCGGTATAAGGAAAGAACGAGAGGGTTGTCCAAACCTTGGAAGAAGATCTTGAACCACCCTGCTTGCTTCCTTAGGGATCGGCCTGCTGCTCAGGAGACCATACAAGGCTTGGTCATAGCTCGGTACATCGGATATCCTTTCCGTTAGCATCCGGAAAGGTGCTGGAGGTCAAAGGTGGGAAGTACGGGATCTATTTACGAAAGTATAGCTGCGCCCATAACTGAATAAACCACCGGGGACCGCCAGTTTTAACTGTCTTTTGAGAGAACAGTTTGACAGACATCAGTTGAAGAGATCGATAGACCTCTCCAAGAAACAGCTTGCCTAGGCCAAGATGGGTGCCTTTGGCCAGTTCGTAGGCTAGGGAAAGGTAATTCTTGGTAGGGGCAAGTGATGGGCCACAAAATATGAAGTGTTCCAACCAAAAGTTCGGGAAGGCCATGTGTTCTCTCTCGATCCACGAGGCCTTTGGTCTTCATATAACGATTGAGGTAGGCACCCCAAGCTGGTACACTCTTTTTTAGAAGAAAGGGTGAAAGGGACTTTCGGCGGTTTGAATGCGAAGGGCTTGGGGATGCAATGTCTAGGCACTGTGATCATGGCCACATCCGAGCGGGGTTGGTGTCATAGGGCCATGGCCAAACATGAAGCGGTTCGGTGCGTCGGACCGGAAGTAGCCGATGGTTTTCGAATATTTTCATTCTTCTCAAGAGGAGACAATGATAATGACAGGGCATCGGCTATCCCTATGGCTTCCCGAGGTGGCATAATGGGTTTTGGATACTCTGTTGTACCATGTCACCCAACCCTCGGGGGGATTAGGCCGGGCTCGCGAGCGGTCGGCCCAGGAGGTCGGATCTAAGTTCCCGATTCACGAAGGGGATTACGTTAGCTTCGCATGAAATTAAGAGGGCGGGACTCTCGGAAGAACGAGGACCGAGGCACATAGAATTTGCAGAGAGAAGGATGTGGCGGCGGGATGTCTGAGACCTAAAATTGATAGTGGAATAGAACATTAATTCAGGTGTTTGCTGTTTACTCCTGACATTGATGCACGTGGCAAGGGGGCTGTTGAGGATTACCTTCAGACCGGAGACCATGGCGGTGGCGTTGGATGATTCCGCCATTGGATGCGCTGAGGAATCGAGACGGCGCGGCTGAGATCTGAGATCCGTAGAGTCTGCTGGGCGGCGATTTGGGGATCCGAGTTTCTCGCAACGAAGGGCGCAGGTTACCGTTTGGAGGGGCAGTTAGGTTGGCCTTGCTCCCGTTTTGTCGTAGAGGCTGATGTGGTACCATCGGCTCTTTTGGGGAGTGCTTGACTCTGACTATAGGCAGCGTTAAGTGAAGACATTCCTTCATTTTTAGATTGGTGATAAAGTCAAGGAGGCAAGACGCCATGACATGACCCGATGAGGGGTAAGCATAATGATTTTGGAAATGACATTTCCAAAACCAGGGGGCATGTGTTATCACCAGAATTTGACCGAGTCAGAGGTGGGCCGCGATCAAGATGGGTTTGAAGAATATACATGGAAGAAATACGTGAATCGGCCTTGTGTACCAAGTTTGGGCTAATTGCCCGTGTATACGTACCATAGTAGGATACGTATGCGGTTAGGAGTTAGAGTTTTACCCGTGCACGGTTAGGTGCACGCTTGGATTAGAAAGTCCCTTGGACTATAAATATGTATCTAGGGTTTATGGAATAAACAACAACCAACGTTCAACACAATCAATCTCGGCGCATCGCCAACTCCTTCGTCTCGAGGGTTTCTCCGGTAAGCACCATGCTTGCCTAGATCGCATCTTGCGATCTAGGCGGCACTAGCTTGTCTACGTTGTTCATGCGTTGCTCGTGCTTGAAGCCTTTTTGATGGCGAGCAACGTAGTTATCTTAGATGTGTTAGGGTTAGCATTGTTCTTCGTATCACATGCTTGTCGTAGTGCAACCCTTATACATCTAGCCGCCTACACATATCTTAGGTGTAGGGGCGGCACCCGCTTGATCATCGTTTAGTAGATCCGATCCGTTACGGTTGCTCCTTGTTCTTCAAGGATTAGTTTAATATCCGCAATAGTTAGGCCTTACAAAGGGTTGGAGGATCCGGCGGCGTGTAGGGTGTAGTTTGCTAGCCCTAGACAGGGATGTTCGGGGATCAACCTCGTGTTGGTTTTTAGGCCTTGTCTAGGATCGAGCTTACGATCACCGTACGCGAGCGCGAGGCCCAATCGTGAGTAGGATGATCCGATTATGCGGTGAAAACCCTAAATCGTCGTAGATCGCATTAGCTTTATCTTGATCAAGCGGGACCACCATATATTCGGACACCTTGTACGAATCATGGGTGGATCGGCTCTTTGAGCCGATTCACGAGATAACTCGAGAGCCGATCGAGGCTCGTATTTAACGTTTACGTGTATGCCATGCGGAAACTAAGCGAGGCATCATCCAACACCTTCACGACCGGGTATAGGTCAGGTGGCACGCCCTTGCGACAGCATCGGACGTGTGACCAGAAGGCTTTGCGGGCCGTCGCTCTGAGGGACTGGGGCCAGCCGCAGCCCTAGTTGTTCCCGGCTCTACGGTGTTGCCAGTCGCTGCCCGCCGGTGGGTTTCTGACCGCAACAAGGTTGTCGGTGGCAGAGTGTAGTGCGGCGCAACACCAGGGATTCCGGCGCCAACGTGGAACCTGCACAACACAATCAAAGTACTTTGCCCCAACGTAACAGTGAGGTTGTCAATCTCACCGGCTTGCTGTAAACAAAGGATTGAACGTATTGTGTGGAAGATGATGATTGTTTGCGAAGAACAGTAAAGAACAATTGCAGTAGATTGTATTTCAAATGTCAACAATAGGACCGGGGTCCACAGTTCACTAGTGGTGTCTCTCCCATAAGATAAACAGATGTTGGGTGAACAAATTACAGTTGGGCAATTGACAAATAAAGAAGGCATAACAATGCACATACATATATCATGATGAGTACTATGAGATTTAATCAGGGCATTACGACAAAGTACATAGACCGCTATCCAACATGAATCCATGCTTAAAAAGTCCACTTTCAGGTTATCATCCGAACCCCTTCCAGTATTAAGTTGCAAACAACAGACAATTGCATTAAGTATGGTGCGTAATGTAATCAACACAAATATCCTTAGACAAAGCATCGATGTTTTATCCCTAGTGGCAACAACACATCCACAACCTTAGAACTTTACGTCACTTCCCAGATTTAATGGAGGCATGAACCCACTATCGAGCATAAATACTCCCTCTTGGAGTCACAAGTATCAACTTGGCCAGAGCCTCTACTAGCAACGGAGAGCATGGAAGAACATAAATAACATATATGATAGATTGATAATCAACTTGACATAGTATTCAATATTCATCGGATCCCAACAAACACAACATGTAGAATTACAAATAGATGATCTTGATCATGATAGGCAGCTCACAAGATCTAACATGATAGCACAATGAGGAGAAGACAACCATCTAGCTACTGCTATGGACCCATAGTCCAGGGGTGGACTACTCACACATCGATCCGGAGGCGATCATGGCGATGAAGAGACTCTCCGGAGATGGATTCCCC
>NW_025900818.1:0-46887 GCF_022539505.1 Lolium rigidum | reverse complement strand
GTAAGGACAAGAAAGGTAAGGGTAAAGCCCAAGGTAATGTCAATGCACCACCCTTTGATAACACTTGATACACACTTTCTGCGCCTAGCTGAAAGGCGTTAAAAAAAGCGCTTATGGGAGACAACCCATGTTTTTACTACAGTATTTTTGTTTTATATTTTAGTCTTGGAAGTTGTTTACTACTGTAGCAACCTCTCCTTATCTTAGTTTTATGTTTTGTTGTGCCAAGTAAAGTCTTTGATAGTAAAGTAAGTACTAGATTTGGATTACTGCGCAGTTCCAGATTTCTTTGCTGTCACGAATCTGGATCTACCTCCCTGTTGGTAGCTCAGAAAATTAAGCCAATTTACGTGCATGATCCTCAGATATGTACGCAACTTTCATTCAATTTGAGCATTTTCATTTGAGCAAGTCTGGTGGCTTAATAAAATCCATCTTTACGGACTGTTCTGTTTTGATAGATTCTGCCTTTTTATTTCGCATTGCCTCTTTTGCTATGTTGGATGAATTTCTTTGATCCATTAATGTCCAAGTAGCTTTATG
Organism: Lolium rigidum; assembly: GCF_022539505.1. Lineage (NCBI taxonomy): Eukaryota > Viridiplantae > Streptophyta > Magnoliopsida > Poales > Poaceae > Lolium > Lolium rigidum. The sequence continues at coordinate 46,344 of NW_025900818.1, read as the reverse complement.
CAATGTCCAGAAGTGTTAAGAATGATTGTGTCACCTCTGAACATGTTAATTTTTATTATGCACTAACCTTCTAATGAGTTGTTTCGAGTTTGGTGTGGAGGAAGTTTTCAAGGATCAAGAGAGGAGTATGATGCAATATGATCAAGGAGAGTGAAAGCTCTAAGCTTGGGGATGCCCGGTGGTTCACCCCTGCATATTCTAAGAAGACTCAAGCGTCTAAGCTTGGGGATGCCCAAGGCATCCCCTTCTTCATCGACAACATTATCAGGTTCCTCCCCTGAAACTATATTTTTATTCCGTCACATCTTATGCACTTTGCTTGGAGCGTCGGTTTGTTTTTGTTTTTTGTTTTGTTTGAATAAAATGGATCCTAGCATTCACTTTATGGGAGAGAGACACCCTCCGTTGTAGCATATGGACAAGTATGTCCTTAGGCTCTACTCATAGTATTCATGGCGAAGTTTCTTCTTCGTTAATTTGTTATATGGTTGGAATTGGAAAATGCTACATGTAGTAACTCAAAAATGTTTTGGATAATTTGATACTTGGCAATTGTTGTGCTCATGTTTAAGCTCTTGCATCATATACTTTGCACCCATTAATGAAGAAATACTTAGAGCTTGCTAATTTGGTTTGCATATTTGGTTTCTCTAGAGTCTAGATAATATCTAGTATTGAGTTTTGAACAACAAGGAAGACGGTGTAGAGTCTTATGATGTTTACAATATGTCTTTTATGTGAGTTTTGCTGCACCGTTCATCCTTGTGTTTGTTTCAAATAACCTTGCTAGCCTAAACCTTGTATCGAGAGGGAATACTTCTCATGCATCCAAAATCCTTGAGTCAACCACTATGCCATTTGTGTCCACCATACCTACCTACTACATGGTATTTATCCGCCATTCCAAAGTAAATTGCTTGAGTGCTACCTTTAAAATTCCATCATTCACCTTTGCAATATATAGCTCATGGGACAAATAGCTTAAAAACTATTGTGGTATTGAATATGTACTTATGCACTTTATCTCTTATTAAGTTGCTTGTTGTGCGATAACCATGCTTCGGGGACGCCATCAACTATTCTTTGTTGAATATCATGTGAGTTGCTATGCATGTTCGTCTTGTCTGAAGTAAGAGAGATCTACCACCTTTATGGTTGGAGCATGCATATTGTTAGAGAAGAACTTTGGGCCGCTAACTTAAGCCATGATTCATGGTGGAAGTTTCAGTTTTGGACATATATCCTCAATCTCATATGAGAATAATAATTGTTGCCACATGCTTATGCATTAAAGAGGAGTCCATTATCCGTTGTCCATGTTGTCCCGGTATGGATGTCTAAGTTGAGAATAATCAAAAGCGAGAAATCCAAAATGCGAGCTTTCTCCTTAGACCTTTGTACAGGCGGCATGGAGGTACCCCATTGTGACACTTGGTTAAAACATGTGCATTGCAAAGATCCGGTAGTCCAAGCTAATTAGGACAAGGTGCGGGCACTATTAGTATACTATGCATGAGACTTGCAACTTGTAAGATATAATTTACATAACTCATATGCTTTATTACTACCGTTGACAAAATTGTTTCATGTTTTCAAAATAAAAGCTCTAGCACAAATATAGCAATCGATGCTTTCCTCTTTGAAGGACCATTGTTTTACTTTTATGTTGACAGTTCACCTATCTCTCTCCACCTCAAGAAGCAAACACTTGTGTGAACTGTGCATTGATTCCTACATACTTGCATATTGCACTTGTTATATTACTCTATGTTGACAATTATCCATGAGATATACATGTTATAAGTTGAAAGCAACCGCTGAAACTTAATCTTCCTTTGTGTTGCTTCAATACCTTTACTTTGATTTATTGCTTTATGAGTTAACTCTTATGCAAGACTTATTGATGCTTGTCTTGAAGTACTATTCATGAAAAGTCTTTGCTTCATGATTCACTTGTTTACTCATGTCATTACCATTGTTTTGATCGCTGCATCCACTACATATGTTTACAAATAGTATGATCAAGGTTATGATGGCATGTCACTTCAGAAATTATCTTTGTTATCGTTTTACCTGCTCGGGACGAGCAGAACTAAGCTTGGGGATGCTTGATACGTCTCCGACATATCGATAATTTCTTATGTTCTATGCCATATTATTGATGATACCTACATGTTTTATGCACACTTTATGTCATATTCGTGCATTTTCTGGAACTAACCTATTAACAAGATGCCGAAGTGCCAGTTGTTGTTTCTGCTGTTTTTGGTTTCAGAAATCCTAGTAACAAAATATTCTCGGAATTGGACGAAATCAAGACCCAGGGTCCTATTTTGCCACGAACCTTCCAGAAGACCGAAGAGCATACGAAGTGGGGCCACGAGGTGGCGACACCACAAGGCGGCGCGACCAAGGGGGGCCCCGCGCCGCCCTATGGTGTGGGCCCCTCGTCAGCCCTCCGACTCCGCCCTTCCGCCTACTTAAAGCCTCCGTCGCGAAACCCCGAGGCGAAAAACCACGATACGGAAAACCTTCCGAGACGCCGCCGCCGCCAATCCCATCTCGGGGGATTCGGGAGATCTCCTCCGGCACCCTGCCGGAGAGGGGATTCATCTCCCGGAGGACTCTGCACCGCCATGGTCGCCTCCGGAGTGATGAGTGAGTAGTTCACCCCTGGACTATGGGTCCATAGCGGTAGCTAGATGGTTGTCTTCTCCTCATTGTGCTTCATTGTTGGATCTTGTGAGCTGCCTAACATGATCAAGATCATCTATCTGTAATACTCTATGTTGTGTTTGTCGGGATCCGATGGATAGAGAATACCATGTTATGTTAATTATCAAGTTATTACATATGTGTTGTTTATGATCTTGCATGCTCTCCGTTATTAGTAGAGGCTCGGCCAAGTTTTTGCTCTTAACTCCAAGAGGGAGTATTTATGCTCGATAGTGGGTTCATGCTCGCATTGACACCGGGACGAGTGACGAGAAAGTTCTAAGGTTGTGGATGTCTTGTTGCCACTAGGGATAAAACATTGGCGCTATGTCCGAGGATGTAGTTGTTGATTACATTACGCACCATACTTAATGCAATTGTGCGTTGCTTAGCAACTTAATACCGGAAGGGGTTCGGATGATAACCCGAAGGTGGACTTTTTAGGCATAGATGCGAGTTGGATGGCGGTCTATGTACTTTGTCGTAATGCCCAATTAAATCTCACTATACTTATCATGACATGTATGTGCATTGTTATGCCCTCTCTATTTGTCAATTGCCCGACCGTAATTTGTTCACCCAACATGCTTTTATCTTATGGGAGAGACACCTCTAGTGAACTGTGGACCCCGGTCCATTCTTTAATACCGAAATACAAATCTGTCTGCAATACTTGTTTTTACTGTTTTCTTGCAAACAATCATCTTCCACACAATACGGTTAATCCTTTGTTACAGCAAGCCGGTGAGATTGACAACCTCACTTTGTTTCGTTGGGGCAAAGTACTTTGGTTGTGTTGTGCGGGTTCCACGTTGGCGCCGGAATCCCCGGTGTTGCGCCGCACTACATCCCGCCGCCATCAACCTTCAACGTGCTTCTTGGCTCCTCCTGGTTCGATAAACCTTGGTTTCTTTCTGAGGGAAAACTTGCTGCTGTGCGCATCATACCTTCCTCTTGGGGTTCCCAATGAACGTGTGAAATACACGCCATCAATGCTTACAATAGTATGATCAAGGTTATGATGGCATGTCACTCCAGAAATTATCTTTGTTATCGTTTACCTGCTCGGGACGAGCAGAACTAAGCTTGGGGATGCTGATACGTCTCCGACGTATCGATAATTTCTTATTTTCCATGCCACATTATTGATGATATCTACATGTTTTATACACATTATATGTCGTATTTATGCATTTTCCGGCACTAACCTATTAACAAGATGCCGAAGAGCCGATTCTCTGTTTTCATGCTGTTTTTGGTTTCAGAAATCCTAGTAAAGAAATATTCTCGGAATTGGACGAAATCAACGCCCAGGGTCCTATTTTTGCATGAGGCTTCCAGAAGACCGAAGGGGAAAGGAAGTGGGGCCACGAGGCGCCGCCACACTAGGGCAGCGCGGCCCAGGTCTTGGCCGCGCGGCCCTAGCGTGTGGGGCCCTCGTGTGGCCCCCCGCGTTACCCTTCCGCCTACTTAAAGCCTTCGTCGCGAAACCCCCAGTACCGAGAGCCACGATACGGAAAACCTTACTGAGACGCCGCCGCCGCCAATCCCATCTCGGGGGATTCGGAGATCACCTCCGGCACCCCGCCGGAGAGGGGATTCATCTCCGGGAGGACTCTTCACCGCCATGGTCGCCTCCGGAGTGATGAGTGAGTAGTTCACCCCTGGACTATGGGTCCATAGCGTAGCTAGATGGTTGTCTTCTCCTCATTGTGCTTCATTGTTGGATCTTGTGAGCTACCTAACATGATCAAGATCATCTATCCGTAATACTATATGTTGTGTTTGTCGGGATCCGATGGATAGAGAATACTATGTTATGTTAATTATCAAGTTATTACCTATGTGTTGTTTATGATCTTGCATGCTCTCCGTTATTAGTAGAGGCTCGGCCAAGTTTTTGCTCTTAACTCCAAGAAGGAGTATTTATGCTCGATAGTGGGTTCATGCCTCCATTAAATCCGGGACGAGTGACGTGAAAGTTCTAAGGTTGTGGATGTGCTCGTTGCCACTAGGGATAAAACATTGATGCTATGTCTAAGGATGTAGTTATTGATTACATTACGCACCATACTTAATGCAATTGTCTGTTGTTTTGCAACTTAATACTGGAAGGGGTTCGGATGATAACCTGAAGGTGGACTTTTTAGGCATAGATGCATGCTGGATAGCGGTCTATGTGTAAGGGTACATTGCCCCTATGTGTGGTTTTGGTAATTAATGACAACCCCTATGGACTAATGTTTTCATTGAGTTTATATGAAGGAATATTCCATAGGTACTACTTGCTCTCCATGTGTTGGATTCAAGTATGGATGCCATGAAGATAAAGGTATACCTTGTGTATTGGCATCAAGATCATCGGTATGAAGATATATATGTGATATGATCAAGAAGAAGAAATGAAGATGGAGTTCTTATGTGGAACTCAATATTAGCCATGCTCTATCTTAAGTGAGTATGAGAAGATACAAGGTTGAGTTGGGCAAGTTCAAGATGAGCATCTTGAGTGGATCACATGCTTGAAGCTTGTTGTCCATTTGGTGATAGTGGACATGTGAAGATGTGCATCAATGAAACTTTCCCATCATTGTGTATGGGGGAGCATTTGTGAGTATACACGAAGCAACGATGATCAAGTGAGGCATTCCGGCTTGAGTGGAGCATGAAGAGTTATCATCAAGATCAAGCGGGATGCGCAAGGCAAAGGTATGGCCTTGCTAGGTTTTCCTTTTACCGGTCTCAAGGTGGAAGATGGGAGACCAGATTATAGGATACATAGCCGCACTATTAAGAGGGGCTTTCGGTTGGGTAACTTGATCACATCGTCTTAGGGAGCTCAATCCTTTGCATACTTTGCATATCCTTATTGCTTCTTAGTGTTTCTCTGTGTGAGGTTCTTGAGCTTGTTGCTAGCTTTACAACAAGCCCAAGTTCATCGAAAACGGAATCCGCATGCATCTTCTATTGCGTTTTCGAGTTTGGACGTCTTCACCGTTTCTTGACGGTGGGAGACTCCCTCTCTAAAATCATCTAAAATATTCTGTGAGGAGTCTCCATATTTCCAGTTTTGGTTGGGGTTCTATTCGTCGTTATCTTTCCAACAAAATTGGTTTCATGTCAATCGGAGTCCGGACACAAAAGTTATCACAGTTTTTGTATAACATGCTTTCCTGCTGACCCGGTTTCTAGCCCGGCGTGACCGGCCGTCCGACCGGATGGCCCGGTTCAAACCGGCCCTCGGACCGGTGCCATCCGGGCACTATCCAAGTAAGCTTTTCAGCTTGGTCCGGTCACTAGCCCGGTCGACCGGTCCGTGGACCGGATGGCCCGTGCCAGTGGCCCGGTCTGACCGGGTCCTGAACCGGACGGCCCGGTCCCAGGCCCGGTTGACCGGCCTCCCCGACGGTTGACTCAGCCCAACTTTTCCCCAACGGTTATATTTGCTCTTGGGCTATAAATAGCCCTTCTTCCACCTTGGGCTGGGTTAGTTCTTCTATTCTCTCACCTCCATTGTTGCCTTTGAAGAACTTGCTCTCTCCCTTGTTCCCCCCCACGATTCTTGCTCATTCTTGAGGGATCTAAGAGAGGAGATCTAGATCTACACTTCCACCAATCCATTTCTCCTCTAAGTGAGGGGAACTCTTGGGATCTAGATCTTGGAGTCTTTTGTTGACTTTCCCCATTGTTCTTCCTCTCCAATCTCATCCTAGCATTTGTTGTTTGGGTGGGATTTGAGAGTGAAGGATTTGAACACCTCTAGTGTTCTTGATTTGCATCATTGCATTGTGTTGAGCTCTCCACCACGATTAGTTCGAGTGAGAGACCGTGAGCTTGTTACTCTTGGAGGGAAACCTCCTAGTTGGCTTGGCGGTTGGTGCTCCGGTGATCTCTTCAAGAAGATTGTGAAGAGGCCCGGGCTTCTCCTTCGTGGAGCTTGTGAAGTGGTTGTGGAGCTTGCCATCTCCGGAGCGGAGGAAAAGCTAACCATAAGGAAAGGGCCATTATCCTTCGTGGGTGTGGTTCGGAGAATAGGGTGAGCCTTCGTGGCGCGGGGAATCCTTCGTGGGACCTCCACTCCTCCAAACGTGACGTACCTTGTTGCAAAGCAAGGGAACACGGGAATACATCCTCGTCTCCGCGTGCCTCGGTTATTTCTATACCCGAGCTCTCTTTCCTTGTGATAGCCATCGTGCTTGAAGTACATATATCTTGCTATCACTTGTGCTACATATATCTTGTGCCTATCTTGCTTAGCTCTAGTTGCCATTGTTACACTTAGTTGAGCTTAGCATATTTAGGGTTTGTGCTTGTAAACTAAACATTAGTTTAATTCCGCATTCTTACAAGACAAATCCGCAAGAGTTTGTAATTGCCTATTCACCCCCCCCCTCTAGGCGACATCTCGATCTTTCACTATGTACTTTGTCGTAATGCCCAATTAAATCTCACTATATTTATCATATCATGTATGTGCATTGTTATGCCCTCTCTATTTGTCAATTGCCCGACTGTAATTTGTTCACCCAACATGCTTTTATCTTATGGGAGAGACACCTCTAGTGAACCGTGGACCCCGGTCCTATTCTTTACATCGTATACAATCTCATCGCAATACTTGTTTTACTGTTTTCTCGCAAACAATCATCTTCCACACAATACGGTTAATCCTTTGTTACGAGCAAGCCGGTGAGATTGACAACCTCACCTGTTTCGTTGGGGCAAAGTACTTTGGTTGTGTTGTGCAGGTTCCACGTTGGCGCCGGAATCCCTGGTGTTGCGCCGCATTATATTCCGCCACCATCAACCTTCAACGTGCTTCTTGGCTCCTCCTGGTTCGATAAACCTTGGTTTCTTTCTGAGGGAAAACTTGCTACTGTCTGCATCACACCTTCCTCTTGGGGTTCCCAATGGACGTGTGTCAACTGCACGCATCAATTTGCCATTATCGTTTTGGGGTTATGCATTAGAGACAGCTGCATTCACTTTAAATAGGGCACCATCTAAATCCATTGAAACGACACCGTATGAATTATGGTTTAAGAAGAAACCTAAGCTGTCGTTCCTTAAAGTTTGGGGTTGCGAAGCGTATGTAAAAAAGTTACAACCTGACAAGCTAGAACCCAAAGCGGAGAAATGCGTCTTCATAGGATACCCTAAGGAAACTATTGGGTATACTTTCTATCACAGATCCGAAGGTAAAATCTTTGTTGCTAAGAACGGAACCTTTCTTGAGAAGGAGTTTCTCACTAAAGAAGTGACAGGAAGAAAAGTAGAACTCGACGAGGTTGTTGAACCTTCTCTCGTAGATCAGAGTAGCGCAGTGCCGGAAGATGTTCCCGTACAGCCTACACCGATAACAGAGGAAGCTAATGATAATGATCATGAAACTTCGAACGAGGTAGCTACTGAACCTCGCAGATCGACAAGGGAGCGTACCACTCCTGATTGGTATGATCCTTGTCTAAATGTCATGATTGTGGACAACAATGATGAAGATCCTGCGACGTACGAAGAAGCGATGATGAGCCCAGATTCCAACAAATGGCAAGAAACCATGAAATCCGAAATGGGATCCATGTATGATAACAAAGTGTGGACTTTGGTAGACTTACCTGATAGCCGCAAGGCTGTCGAGAATAAATGGATCTTCAAGAGAAAAACAGATGCTGATGGTAATGTTACTGTCTGTAAAGCTCGACTTGTCGCAAAGGGTTTCCGACAAATTCAAGGAGTTGACTACGATGAGACTTTCTCACCTGTAGCGAAGCTAAAATCTGTGAGGATTTTGTTAGCAATAGCTGCATTTTTCGATTATGAGATTTGGCAGATGGATGTCAAAACGGCGTTCCTTAATGGTGACATTGAGGAAGAGTTGTATATGGCACAACCCAAAGGTTTTGTCGATCCTAAAAATGCTGACAAGGTATGCAAACTTCAGCGTTCCATTTATGGACTGAAGCAAGCATCCGAAGTTGGAACCGACGCTTTGATAAGGTGATCAAAGACTTCGGGTTTATACGAAGTGTCATGGAGAGGCTCGTATTTACAAGAAAGTGAGTGGGAGCTCTGTAGCATTCCTGATATTATATGTACACGACATATTATTGATTGGGAATGATATAGAACTATTAAGCAGTGTAAAAGGTTATTTGAATAAGTGTTTTTCAATGAAAGACCTTGGTGAAGCAGCGTACATTTTAGGCATCAAAATTTATAGAGATAGATCAAGACGCCTATTAGGGCTTTCACAGAGTACATACCTGGACAAGATTCTAAAGAAGTTTAGAATGGATGAAAGCAAGAAAGGGTTCTTGCCGATTTTGCCAGGTAAGGTTTTGAGTAAGACTCAAGGTCCGGCTACGGCAGAAGAAAGAGAGAGGATGAACAAGATCCCCTATGCCTCGGCAGTAGGCTCTATCATGTATGCCATGTTGTTTACTAGACCGGATATAGCACATGCAGTTAGTTTGACTAGCAGATATCAAAGTGATCCAGGAATGGAACACTGGACAACGGTCAAGAATATCCTGAAGTACTTGAAAAGGACTAAGGATATGTTTCTTTGTTATGGCGGTGAACAAGAGCTCGTTGTAACCAGTTACACCGATGCAAGTTGGAACACCGATCCCGATGACTCTAAGTCTCAGTCTGGGTACGTGTTTATATTGAATGGTGCTGCAGTAAGCTAGTGCAGCTCTAAGCAGTGAACGGTGGCGAAGTCTTCAACTGAATCGGAATACATAGCGGCTTCGGAGGCTTCATCGGAAGCGGTATGGATGAAGAGGTTCATTGTTGAGCTTGGTGTGGTTCCTAGTGCATTGGACCCAGTAGTCATCTATTGTGACAACATGGGTGCCATCGCCAATGCACAAGAACCAAGGTCACACAAGAAGCTGAAGCATATCAAGCTACGTTTTCAGCATATCAAGCTGCATTTTCATTCGATTCGCGAGTACATCGAAGATGGAGAAGTAAAGATTTGCAAAGTACACACTGATCTGAATGTGGCAGATCCGTTGACTAAAGCTCTCCCTACGGCAAAGCATGACCAACACCAGAATGCCATGGGTGTTAGGTACCTTACAATGTAATCTAGATTATTGACTCTAGTGCAAGTGGGAGACTGTTGGAGATATGCCCAAGAGGCAATAATAAATTGGTTATTATATATCTTTATATTTATGATAAATGTTTGCATACCATGCTATAATTGTATTAACCGAAACATTGATACATGTGTGTTATGTAAACAACAAGGAGTCCCTAGTAAGCCTCTTGTATAACTAGCTTGTTGATTAATAGATGATCATCGTTTCATGATCATGAACATTGGATGTTATTGATAACAAGGTTATGTCATTGATGAATGATGTAATGGACACACCCAATTAAGCGTAGCATAAGATCACGTCATTAAGTTCATTTGCTATAAGCTTTTCGATACATAGTTACCTAGTCCTTCGACCATGAGATCATGTAAATCACTTATGCCGGAAGGGTACTTTGATTACATCAAACGCCACTGCGTAAATGGGTGGTTATAAAGGTGGGATTAAGTATTCGGAAAGTATGTGTTGAGGCATATGGATCAAGAGTGGGATATTGTCCATCCCGATGACAGATAGATATACTCTGGGCCCTCTCGGTGGAATGTCGTCTAATTAGTTTGCAAGCATATGAATGGTTCATAAGAGATGACATACCACGGTACGAGTAAAGAGTACTTTTCGGAGATGAGGTTGAACGAGGTATAGAGATACCGAGTGATCAAACCTTGGACAAGTAAAATATCGCGTGACAAAAGGAATCGGTATCGTATGTAAATGGTTCAATAGATCACTAAGTCATCGTTGAATATGTGGGAGCCATTATGGATCTCCAGATCCCGCTATTGGTTATTGGTCGGAGAGAAGTCTCAACCATGTCTGCATAGTTCACGAATCGTAGGGTGACACACTTAAAGTTTGATGTCGTTTAAGTAGATATGGAATATGGAATGGAGTTCAAAGTTTTGTTCGGAGTCTCGGATGGGATCCAGGACATCACGAGGAGTTCCGGAATGGTTCGGAGAATAAGATTCATATATAGGAAGTCATTTTCTAAGTTTGAAAATGATCCGGTGCATTTATGAAAGGTTCTAGAAGGTTCTAGAAAAGTCCGGAAGAAATCACCATGGAAGGAGGAGTCTCGGAGGGACTCCACCTAGCATGGCCGGCCAGCCTAAGGGGGGAGGAGTCCCAGGTGGACTCCACTCCATGGTGGCCGGCCACCCCCCCAAGGAAGGGGTGGGAGTCCCACCTTGAGTAGGAGTCCCACCTGGGGTAGGTTTTGTCCTTATGGCAAGTTTTGGGTTGGGGTCTTATTCGAAGACTTTGAGTCCAACTCTTGGGGGTTCCACCTATATAATGAGGAGCAAGGGGAGGGGGCCGGCCACTCAAGCCTCCACCTTGGCCGCACCCCTTGAGGCCGACGCCCAAGCCCCCTCTCCCCAAACCCTAGCCGCCCCTCCTCCACATATCTCTCCCGCAGCGCATAGGAGAAGCCCCGCCGGAGATCTCCACCACCACCGCCACCACGCCGTCGTGCTGCCGGGATTCCGAGAAGGATCTACTACTTCCACTGCCCGCTGGAACGGGGAGAAGGACGTCTTCATCAACACGGAACGTGTGACCGAGTACGGAGGTGCTGCCCGACTGTGGCACCGTCAAGATCTTCTACGCGCTTTTGAAAGCGGCAAGTGATCATCTTCTGCAGCAAAGAGATCTAATCTCGTAGGCTTTGGAAATCTTCAAGGGTTAGTCTCGTGATCCCCTCGTTGCTACCATCTTCTAGATTGCATCTTGGCTTGGTTTTCGTTCTTGCGGTAGGAAATTTTTTGTTTTCTATGCTACGAATCCCATCAGCTCGTGCTAGAGTAGTGGGAGGATTGGTGGCCGAGCGGGAAGTTTGAGCACGAGTAAGTAATTGGACAAGAGATAAGGGTAGTTAGAGACTAAACTTGTGACATAACTAAAAGCTTGAGCTTCAGTGCCTAGGAAACAATCATGAAAGTTCACGTTTCCGACAAACCAATGAAGAATATGAGCTTTACCATTACAAGCGGTGAGTACCATGTGTAGTAAATACTCTATTTGAGTAAATGAGGAAGTTGACACTTTTGTGCTTGTATACGTTACTGCTAATATATTAATTAAACGCGCATTGCACGTGCACTTTTACTAGTCAAGATAAAAAACCAAACAAAAGAAAAAATCGTCAATTCTCAATGAAAACTTGGGGACGGATTACTAATAAACATTTATGCAAGAACAAGGTTAATCTTTACTTCTTTGTCCTCGGAGCAATGCCTGGTTTTGATTTCCAACGTGATGCCACAAATGAGCATTGTTGTTGGAAAAGTTCAGAAAAGTAATGATGAGCTTGACATAGATGTCGGTCTCCAAGAATTCTATGTGGGTTAATCTGCCAATCATGATACTTAGGTTCTGTCCGTGAGCTGATTGGTCAAAATTAACCTGACACCTCATGAATATCGGAGTTTCAGACGAAGATTCATGCATCCAAGCAATTATTGAGCATTTCCATGAAAACTTGACCTTTGTTTATATTATTGGACTATGCAGTAGGGTAGAGCTCAATTCCCGTTGACTGGTATGGAAAGGACGACATAGAATGAAAGTTTTACAACATGCGTTAACAATTCAAATCAAAAAGTAGATTGGAGTCACGTTTTTAGAAAGGAGAAAATGGACTAACCTGCGGAGAATATAACAACACAATATTTTTTAAGTTCTCCGGTATCATTGGCTGAAGAAGGAAACCAAAAGGAACAGTCAAGGTTAATTCACATAGCATTGACCGCCTCGATGGTGTGGTCAGCTTCCTCAACTGTACTCATGGTAACAAACCAGAATCCACATCTTTAGCCCGATTCTGTTGTAAATGACCTAAAGTTGAACAAATCCACATCAAATAACAAAAGCGGTCGATCAGACCACACTACAAAAAATACTGAGATGTTATAAATCCTGATCCTTCAGAACTGATGCAATTTCCACAATATTGAACAGTAGACAACAGAAAAGCATTAATGAAAATACAGTACTCGCACCTACAGGAAAGTAAGAAACAACTCGTTTCTCGCAGCTGACAAGATGACATGGAAACTGATAGGGATCTAAAATTCACAGTGAAAGCCACCCCAATGTGCATCAATATGCATTTGTCTTCATAGTTTCAGAAAAGAAAAAAAAAATTGAGATATCCACAAGAGGCCTTTTCTTGTTAAAAAACACCAACAAACCAGCCGCGAGGATCTGACATATTTACAACTATTTAACCAAGCTTACAAAGTTCATATTATTGACATGTCGTTTTCTAATAGTGGACCTTGGAACCGTTAACTGAAACCTCGACTATCAAAGATGTAATTTGAAATGCAATGGAGCAGAGTTATAAGCATGGTAATTATTCAGAGGATAGAAGGTAGGTAGGCTTACATGCCTACTTCTGAATAAGAATTTGAAGCCATCACCGAAAGTCAGCATACTCTGATCTTGACAGTTCAATCTTGAGCGCACCTGTACTTCACTTTTCCTTATGACATCAACACCATTAAAACCCCAAGTCTCTAATTTAGTTCCTATGCACAAGAGTTAAAACAACTGCGACCAAACATCAGGTCCAGTCTTGAGCACAATCAGTTTTGGTTCATGGCCCTACAACATTCATTCCACAATAAAGAGTTACAATTGAAATTGCCATAAAATAAAGAATGAACCGTTCATATCCTTTAATCTGATCTGAAATGGACCATACATAATACACAAGCACACATAGCACATTATGAAGATCAGAATCTTGTGTGGCGGCAAAGTAGTGCCCCAGATTATTATCAGCCGTGTGCATCATCATGATGCAGAAGCCGGGGTTTCATTCTCCATTTCGAAAAAAACAAATGATAGAAGATCATCCACTGCACTAACCACTTTATCATGCTCGCAAGAGAAACACATGAACAGAAGTCCATTGAACAAACAATCAGCCTCATCCCCAAGCTGATCATATTATAAGATTTTAAGATATACTAACTGAATGTAAGTAATAGCACATAATCAATGGGAGTGGTGTTTTGGAACATGGGTGCATATGCTCCCTATATTTTGAAATGTATGTTATGAACATTTTAAATTTCAAAAAAATTGAAACAAAAAATTTGTACGTACATCTTCACGTGCTACACGCTCACAAAGTCGTTTCATAAAAAATCTACTTATCATGTGACATGTGTAAAAAAGACAAAATTCAGTGCTAAAAATAATGCTTTTCACAAGATAAAGTTTCTCCTTTTTACATAGACCACAAAAAATATTGGTTTTTCGTGAAACTTAGCGAATGCACATACATTATGGAGATGTACATGTAGAATTTTTTATCCAAATTTTTTGACATTTCAAAGTATGTTTTTTTGATAGAGGGAGCATACGCACCCGGGAGCCGAATTGAATTTCCCATAATCAAACTGAGAAAGTAAAACTAACGATATCTGAATACAGTATGTGATTTCAAAATTGGCAATGAAGTTTCATATTGTACTTAAGTAATCTGAAATTCTATGAAAATATTGTATCAGGCTTTTCAGATAGCCCATAGCCTCAAACCCAAATTGGCCCTAATTATGTCAAGAAACTAACATGGAAGAACAAATTGATCCCTATCTAAAATTGCATCGACGACCAAGCATGGTCAAAGTACTCGACGTGGGACTTTCCATGACTTTTGGTACAAACCAGCAAAAGCCACTGTGATCGTGTCTTGCGGGAAGTGCACCTGTACACACGTGTGAGGAAGACGAAGATGTCCTGGGCTTCACGACATCTTATTCTCTGATGGAGGGCGCAACGCAATTGCAGGCGGGACAAGGCATGGAGGCAGGGCTTCAAGGAAGGGGGCGGTCGCTTTGGAGGCAGGGTGTCGGCAGCCTCGATTCGCGGCGCTTCCCCTACATGGAGGGCAGCCTCGATTCCCCGGCGTTGAGGGCGGCCTCAATTCCCCGACTATTCTCCCGTGATTCCCAAGCGTTGAGGGTGTCGCCTCGCTTCTCCAGTCGAAGGCGGGATCGCGCGACGGCGACAGTAGGCAGGCTCCAGTGGCGGACGAAGACCTAATGGGGGCGGGCACGCATGGCACAAGCGGCAGGCAGGCTCCAGTGGCGGGTAGCGACCTAATCAAGGGTGAGCTCGCGCGGCACAGGCGGCGGCGGACAGGGAATCTCGTGTGTAGGGAGGTGATGTCGACGGTTCCCGGTAAAATGGGAAAATTTGCTACAGGACACCGTTATTTTCTGGCATTTGCCAAAACACACCGCTCGATTATGTCTTTGCCGGGTACCATTACAATTTTGTGGCACATTTGCCAGAACACACCACCTGGCCGAAAACGGAAAGTTATGCATGTTGTCTTCAAAACCGGTCATCCCAGGTAAAAGTGCAAAACTTTCCGTTTTCGGCTAGGTGGTGTGTTCTGGCAAATATGCCACAAAATTGTAATGGTACCGGGCAAAGACATAATCGAGCAGTGTATTTTGGCAAATGCCAAAAAATAACGATGTCTCGTCTCGTGTGTGATTTAGCGGTGGTGCGGGGCGGCGGACAATGTTCCGCTCGCTCGTTTTCTACCGTAGATATGATGCTGTATGGCTGAGATCGTTTGGATCACCCCACTCTCTCCCTTTTAATAGTAGCGGTGATGATTTAACAAAAGCCATTAACAAAACATATGGTTGTTCTCATTTGATAAAATCCATGCATTTTTTTTTGGTAAATATATAGGGAGGTGCCTCCAAGGTGTGGACCCCAAAATAATAGCCAAACATATGCACTCAATCCACCTTAGCACACGTGGCGAGCACCGCGATTTTGACATAAATTTGAAATTTAAACTAAGGTGGTTAATTTAAAAAAATGTCAAACCAACGCATGGAGTCATGATATCTGATGTATACCTAGTAAAATACCAAACATGACATACAAAAGTTTTTGAGAAGAATCCTTCACAAAATTGGGCATCGTGTCAGAGTTTAATTGGCTTTCCATCAAGCGAGCGGTTCTGCAAGATCCATAGCAAACTTGTACATCTTCGCCTCTTGTTTGTTAGAGATGTATATCCTTTTGTTGCAAAGGACTTTGCACACTATTTTTTTTTTGGGTTTGGCACACACACAAAAGTAAAATTACATTTTATTTGTGGTTAACATGTTTTTTTGTAAAGTGGCTACCAAAACTAAGGTGCACAACGTCGCCACTCAATTTTTCATAGGTGAGGGACTGTTGGTGTGTCATCATTTGACGCGCACGGGTGGAAGGATGTTGTTTATTCTTCCAAAGTTTAGAGGGCGTTTTAGGGCGATTGGATGGTCCTAATTTATCCATTTTTATGTTCAAAGTGATGTATCATCCTAATTTTTATTTAATATATTAGTATCTTTTCACATACATATGGATGAAGTCACGGGTTAGTCAATTGCATTTAACTGACATAAACTTCGGACTACAACACTTTTTTTGTGAAGATTCTAACTTCTACATTGTCTACAGAAGAAAGGATTATTTGGAAACTTGAATGCAAATTAATCAAATGTAAAATGTTATCATAGGAATAACTAAATATTGTACATTTATTTTCCATGATCGGACCGAAAAGCATAGATACCCGAGATATCTAATTAACAAAGCATATGTGTAACCTTGGCAGTACATAGCATTAGATGCAACACATGGCTAGATAAGTAGCAGAACCTAATATTTAGGTAATACATAACTACAATTGTGTAGATAGGTTTTCGTTGAACTTCGATGGAGAATCCAGTTTAAAATTTAGATTCTTTCTAAAGGTGCTCTAGCTAGTCCCTATGACCAAATATCATGAATCCCGCAAAACCTAGGCCTTAAACAAATCTAATCTTACCAAACTATAGAAATTAGAAAAATCTAGGAAAAACGTAAAACTTATGAAATTTTTAATCTTGTACGACAAATAAAGAGAACCGTGAGGTTTGTGAGATGTCTACAATTAAAGTAATCTAAAGTTACCACAAATAAAGAGAACTCTAAACCCTAAGCCCTCACAAAACTTAATATTTTTTCTAATCTTATACCACAAGCTATCCCATGATGTCTGTGGTTGAACTGAGGTTGATGTGTGCACAGGGCCCCAGGGACGAAGCTATATCATGTCTGATTGAGAAGATCTAAGAAACAACATGGTCCGACAAAAAGTAGTAAAATGTTTTTCAGAAAATATGGAATCAAAGAAAATAAACATATGAATCTACCATTGTTTCGAAACAGATATTACTCAATAACAGTTTATTTGGTCAACAAAATATTAGATATATGCTACAAAAGTAATACCATTGGATTTTTTTTTCAATATGAATCCAATGGTATAGTTTTTGTGGCATATATCTCATATTATTGACCACACTAATAGTCAAAGTTTTTTTCTCGACGTGAGTATTACTCTAATAAACCGGTATGAAAGGAGTATGAATCTACGGTTGTGCATCAAATAAGCTTTTAAAATAATAGAATTGCTTTACTTAATGTGATGACTGGATATAGCGAGATTTGCGTAGCATAACAATGAAGCTTATATTTCCAAGCATCCATGGACATCTCCAGCGCAACAACTTGTGATTGATAATAGAGTGAAGAGACACCTCCACATACTAATAAACCTGGCCAATATATTAATTGTAGCATGCACCCAAAATTGCCATCCATAAGACAATGCAGATGAGAACTTTTGTCATCGTTGCACATGCTGCTCAACACCGTAGCCTAACACAGACACAACACTCATGTTTTTCAATAAAGTTTGCATCAAGGCAATACAAGCCACAAAAATTCACAATCGGTCTACATAGTTAGAATGCACACAACCGTATAACAAGAAAAAATGAAAATAGATAACACATAATAACAAGAAGAAATGAAAATAGATAACACATAATAATAAGTACATAAAAGACAACTCATGCATGATATAGTAGCCGGGGTCACCGAATGTCCTTTTAACTTCGCCGGCCAATGCCAAATGTCCAATACGCTCCTAGCCTACCGTGCTATGGTAAAGTTAACTACTATCGAAATCAACCCAGATAGTATAAAGTACATTCACATATTCTCTTGCTTCCTCATGTTGTCCCAGTTCGTAAGACCATATGTCTGTGCCACAATTGCTGGTCTTAATCTTTTTTTCAGTGCATCCTTGTTTTGGAACGAAAGCGAATTCGCCATCGCGCTGAACAAGGTCAACACGGACGGTCTCAGGCCAATCGCAGAATCTCGGAAGGAAAACCTTGTTCTGCATCCACTTGACGTTCGTCTTCTTCATCACCGTGGTGGGCGTGCCGGTGAACACGGCTCTTCCCTCAAGGTTTTCCACATTCTCCCACTCCATTGTGTGCTCGTTGAGCTTGATGACGTTGACCGGGTAACTATCTTCGTGTTCACCTTGGCCATGACGGCCAAAGAGGACGGCCATCAGCTCACCTTCGTCATCCTCGACCAGGTATGTATATTCGTGTTCAAACCCGAAGCTCAGAGGCTTCTCGAGAATTTCGAAACTTTCGGTTTGCCTTGTGTCGTCGTACACTCCCAGCCTTCCGTCTTCAAATAATATGTACATCGAGCCGTTGTGGAGGACCGGGTTGCCGTCTGGTGAAGCCATGATCATAGGATCGTCCAGATAGAACTCTGCGTAGTTCCAGTCGTCCCACATGCCGACGTTGTTTCTGATTGAACGGATAATCCTCATCCTGCCATACAACGGGTCAAGAGCGTACATGGTGCCCATGCCGTCATAGACGACAGAGTGGAGTGTTGCCCTGAGCACCTCCTCATCAATCGGTGGCAGCTCATGGACGGCGCCGCTCATAAGCTCGACGTCGAGGATTCGGTTGCCATCCAGGTGTAGAGCGAGGTGTTGTCCGGCGGAGCAGACGATCTTGGCGCCGGGCAAGGTGTTATCGATCTCGAAATTCCTGTGATAATAGGGGCTATAGTACCGGACGTTGGTGGTTCCGACGTTGTAGGACATGAGCAGGAGGGGGGTTATCCACGCCGGGTAGAAGGGCGACACGGCGGAGCGCCATTGTTTGCACACCAAGGCGAAGCTGGGGTGGCTCGACCACCGCAGACGGTTCAGAATCAGCACAAGCAGCTCCGTCGGCATGGACGACCAGTCCGCCGATCCTTGCGATGTCGCCGACTCCATCTTGTTCTAGCTACCCTCGAAGAGTCTTTTGCTACTTAATTATAATATACTACCATCTCTGTTGAATATAGTATGGTTCCTTCAAGTCCAGTCCGGTTCGTAATCTTCAAGTTTTAAGGGTATTGGTATCGTATATTGTAGTACTCACTACGGGAGAAACAGGCGTTGCCGTGCGACCGATCGCACGGCAAAGAGCCTATTTTGCACGGCAAAGGCTTTGCCGTGCGTCGACGCACGGCAACGTCTGCACGGCATTGTCCCCGACGGCAAAGACAACATTGCCGTGCGCCTGACCAAACCGCACGGCAAAGGCTCGTTGCCGTGCGCGCGCTCGTTGCCGTGCGCTCGAGCGTTTGCCGTGCGCGCGCTCGTTGCCGTGCGCTCGAGTCGTTGCCGTGCGACCCCTCTTTGCCGTGCGCCCAATACTTTGCCGTGCCCGTAATTCTTTGCCGTGCGCTTCTCTGTGCCGTGCATTGATCTTTGCCGTGCGCCCGCGCCCTTCCTGCACGGCAAAGCCCCCTGCAGGCACGCCTCCGGGAGCTCCCAGGAGCACAGGCTTGCGCCACGTGGCTCCTTTGCCGTGCGTGTGCACACGGCAAAGTGACCAAATGTCCTTTGCCGTGTGCACACACACGGCAAAGGGGCCTGATTTTTTCATTTTTTTGCTGTTTTTCGCTTATTCCCTGCAGTTCAAATATTGCATTTCACAAATATAGCATATATATCAATATATGATCACCAAACACATCAACAACACCACAAATACATCGAGCACACATAGTTCATGCATACAATCCGTTACATAGAGTCCATAGTCCATCCACACAAGTTACATAGAGTCCATAGTGCAATGTTCAATATTACAATCCATTACAAGCATACAATCCGACAAAGCGCACGAAGACCATGCCATCAACCTTGTCCTCCTCCGCTTCCGCCGGCCTCATCGTCATTGCCTTGTGACATATAATCTATAAGCATGTTGATGGAATGAACATTTGCATTTGCATATTGAACACTTGAACAAGTAGCGGGTTGGGCACAAGAGGACTCACCGCGGTTCATGCTCCGGATGATGTTCATGTTGTTGACGGTGATAGGTGTCCCCGGGGTCTGAGTGGGCGGTGGCGGCATCCACATGGAGTAAGGTGGAGGAGGAAGACTCCCCGGTGGAGTAGACAGAGCCGTCTGGCTCATCAGCCAGCTCATCTGTGCCTGCTGCTGCTGCTGCATCATCTGCTGCTGTTGTTGCATCTGCTGCATCATCTGTGTCTGCTGCTGCTGGTACTCCAGAATCTGCCGCTCCATGTTCCGTGCGTGCTCCTGGGCCGCCTGCTCCTTCGCTGCCATCTCCTCCTACGTTGTGTTGCCGCGATGTCATTAACATTTCAATGGAAAGCATGTAAAGGAAATGTAGAGACCCGAGGAAGAACATACCCGTAACCGCTCGACGGCTAGATCCGAAGCCCGTGGCCGGGGCTCTACCTCAGGCTGGCCGCTCTTACGACCACGACGGATCCGGCGGAGAGAGGGAACCCTCGCTGGGTCGACGCACCCGTCACCAAACCATAGGCGGCCATGCTTCAAGCCTTCTCCCGCAAGCACCGCGACCTCAGGGTCAAAGTCCTCGGCCTCTGGATTGGCCTCCTCGCCGTACTTCTGCTTGAACTTGGAGACATACGACGTGCACTGGGTCTCGGATTGCGGGTTAACCCACACGGACCCCGTCTCAGGATCAGGCGTCTTCCTTTGCTTCATCTTCTTTAGCACGGCAAAGACGTTAGGCTTCGCTCCTGTCCTGACTTCCTGCAAAAGAGAACATGTAATTGAGTGAAGTGACACACCCTTGGAGAGTTAACAAATATATAACATGAATTCAAAGAATGAAGGAACCATTAATTTGCTCACCTCCTTCTGCAGGTGAAGAGAGATGGGGATGCTGCCTTGGATATGCGATCCACCTCGCATCTCTGCCCGCTTCTTCTTGCCCTCCTCGTGCTTCTTGAGGTACTGGGGCATGTCCACCACATGACCATCGCACGAAAGCACCTATCGTCGTTGCCGACGTACCGAGGAGGGTTCTACATGCACAAGATAAACCCATTATGGTAAAATAAACTACATGGCGATAAAGAAATCAATAACACATAAATGCAAATACACTGCAAGTACTGCCACGGCTGCATGAGCGTGTCGCGAGCGTCCTCCTTACTCATGTGGACGAAGCGGTCGGCGTGCCGGTCGCGGACGCATTGAACACGTGCCTCGTAGTGCATGCCGGTCACCCTCTTCCTTGCAAGCTGGTGTAGGACATCATCGCACGCATTCTCCTTGCCCTCGGCCCTCTTGAAGAATTTCTGCAACATAGGTAAAACAAGGGGCATTAGTGCAATTATTGTGAACCAAGGAGAGTGTATGAATGGTAAGAAGTCAAAAGTCACGTACCCAGAATTTGGCAACAACCAAATCCGCCGCGGTGCCGCGGCCAAGAGGATCTTCCGCGAGGCTGTAGTGCGCCCACCTCCAAGCTACGTCGCAGCCACCGGTAGGGAGATTGACTATCCCGGGGAAATAAAATCTAAGTAGGCCCCCAAGGATGTTCGAGTACCCACGTGGCGGTCTCTGCGTCGGGTCTTCAAACTGGAACGAGCTGCACCATGAAACGACAACATCAATATGTATGTGATAATAATTTTGATAATGACAAAATTGCGATAACGAAATGCCAAAAAATAACATGTACCTCCTTCCATAGGGCACAAGAACAACGTGCACTGTAGCGCCGGCTCTTCGGCGAGGGGAGCTGTGTTATCCCACGCCGATATGGCTTCCTATCACGTGGCCTCGGCCTCTCCAAAGCTGGAACGTACTTGGTAATCCTCCGGCTCACACCACTCTAGGCTTGGATCGGGATCGAACACTAAGTTCCCCAACCCCTCATCCTCCGAGAGGTCGTCCTCGTCCCCCTCCTCCTCCTGGTCCTCCCCACCCCCTCCTCCTCCTGGTCCTCCCCACCCACCTCCTCCTCCTGGTCCTCCCCACCCCCGTGGTGCTCCTGGTCCTCCTCCTCGTCATCATCATCGGCTGCGGGAGGGGGGCTAGGACTAGGAGTGAGTACCCGCGTCGCATTCTTCCTACGCGGCCGCCCTGTGGGAGCGACGGGAGGGGGCTAGGAGGGGGCTAGGTGGCGCGGCCCCGCCTCGAAGTCCCTACACCTACCAAGTCCATGAGCTTCTTTTTAAGACCGCCACCCCTTTTTTTGGCGGCATGCTTCAATCACCTGCAAACACAAATGAAGAGAGTGGTTTATTAGTACGCAATATTGTAAAGAGATAAATATTAGTGAAAGCAACAGAAATATAAGTAGATGAACATTAATGAAAGCAACAAATAATGCAAAAGGATGAACATTAATTAATTAGTGGAAGCAACAAATAGCTACCATAGAGTTCTCTCAAACATAGCACGGAGTTCTTACAAATAACCTAGCTAGACAATCTCTATTACACGGAGTTATTACAAATAGGCTAGCCTCACAATTACTACTACATAGATCGGTAGCTCTGTGTCGCCATCCGTGATTGGACCGCGTGTCTCCTCATCGTCATCGGGCTCGGCGAACCAATAATCATCAATGAAACCTGGAGGTGGTCCATCCGCATCGAGGTCAATCCCTGCTTTGAACGCCTCGAGCAAACTCGGGTCTTCCGGGGCACGGACATCCTCGGCTTCATCTTACGCATTGTCTCCATCCATGCCCGCGTCTTCTTGTTCATCGTCTACGACCATGTCATCGATAGTCGGCAAGCCGATTGTGAAATGGCCGGGGAGCCCTTCTTCCTGATAAAACTCGACACTCCTTGCTGAGGGGTCTACGCGGCGGTAATCGTCCTTGTTTGGCGGGGGCGGCCTATTGCGTGAAGGCACCGTCATCACAACATCCCATCCATGTAGACGTTTTGTCGGGTTTCGCACGCGTACGGGAGATAGAATACTTGAAAGGCCTGGGTTGCCAAGATGTACACATCCTCTCCCTTATAAACGGAGTTCCTTTCAACTTCGACCAACCCAATTTCAGGATCCCGTCTCACCCGACGTGGGTCAAACCAATGGCATTTGAAGACGACGGGATTTAGCCCTTTGTGAAACCCGTAATTCAGCTCGTATATACCCTCGACTCTTCCATAGTAATGGAGCCCATCATCACCTTGACATACCACCCCACTATTTATTGTCTTCGCGTTGGGCCGGCTTGTTGTGTATTGATGGAGTCCGGAAGCGATACCCGTTCACGTCATAGGAGTTGAACGCTTCTACGGAATGGTCAAAGCCCCTAGCAATTTTTCTTAGCTCGACTTCATCTCTTTGTCAGTTCTTGCCTACAAGTTTAGCACAAGAAGTTTAGAACGAGAAATGACCGATAAATGTAGGAAGTGCTAGCTAATTTGGATAGAATAGTACCAAATTACAAAACCAGCTATCGAAACCGAAACCGCCTCCCTTATCGAAAATTTGCTTGGATTCTTCCGGGGTAGGCTCCCTGTGGGTATTCTTCCAATGTATAGCCTTGAATTTCCTATACCGATGAAAAGAGGAAGAGTTAGCCACGAACATACGAGTGAATGTTTGCGAATAATTAAATGGTTCGCACTTACTCGATGTACGGCTTCACTTCGACCATGGTGTTTAAGACATACGAGTGGATCAAGGTCCGCTCAGGTAGGTCCGTTACGTACGGCTTCGAGCCACTTGACTTGCCACCAAGCCCCACGAAGATGCTAAGCTTGGGTACTTCTTCATTGTTGGCGGCATTGTAACGGAGGACCGGGTTGTGCTTTGTGGGAATGTTGGGATCATAGTGCTTAGTGGTGAAGTTTGCCACCTCCACGTTCGGGACTGCCTCGGCTATGGATGCTTCGATCTTGCATTTATTGCCGGTCATTTGACGAAGCTTTTGTGTTTCTCTCTCGGGACCAAGCGCCAACGGCCCCAATTCGGGCCCCCTTTAAGCACTCCTCCGCGAGGTGCGGGATCATGTGTTGCATCGGATTAAAAAACCCTGGAGGAAAGATCTTCTCCGGATCGCAAAGCAACACGGGTGCCTCTTCATCCGGCTTCTCAATCACTTTAGTGTCTAACTCCCTAGCACAAATCTGGCGGAAGAAAAAACTCAACCTCGCTAGCACTCGCCAAGTCTTCTCGGGGACATAGCCTCGAATCATCACCGGCATTATCCGCTCAAGCCATATGTGGTAGTCATGACTCTTCGGTCCTTGTACTCGCGGCGTTTCAATGTTCAGGCCCCTCATCCGGTTGGCTGCGAACCCATCGGGGAAAAACAAGGAGTCCTTCATCCATTGGAAGACCTCCCTTTTTGGGCCTTTGTGAGGCGGAACGGAGCGTGTGGCTTAGTCCAAGTTTTTTGGCACCATTAGGTGGCTGCATGTTCAACTCCGGCCTATCACACCACCTTTCTTGATCAATTCGAGCCTTTATGTTATCCTTCGTCTTCTCGGTGTCCACAATCGTGCTCCAAATGGCTTCACCGATATTCTTCTCGGTGTGCATTACATCAATGTTATGCGGGAGCTCGAGAAACTCAAAGTAAGGGAGCTTCCATAAGCACGGCTTGTGAGTCCATTGGTGTGTCTCCCCATATCCTAAGAAACCATTCCCATCAGGGCTAGGCTGAAGAGCATCTAACTCGGCCTTGATTTCCGTTCCGGTCTTCGGAATTGGCTTCGGGCCACGGACAACACGGCCTTTCTTGAAACTCTTTACATCACTCCTGTATGCATGCCTCCGCTCAAGGAACTGTCGAGCTTCATCAAAGCATGAATACTTGCCTCCCTTGTTTAGCCAGAAGAAAGTCACGGCACTGTCCGCACTCGTGGGCAAGGCCACTTCCCATGTGTACACCACCCGCGAGAACAAAGCACGTGCTTGGCAGGTCATGCGGGGACGTGTGGTACCACACATACATATCGAAGTACTCCTTCTTTGATGCGTCATATGTTCGGATCCCGCGACCTTCCCAGCCACGAACCAAGTCATCCACCGGCGGTTCCAGGTACACATTCATGTTCTTGCCCGGGTATTTGGGCCACGGGATTATCATCGACACAAACATGTTCTACGATCTCATGCGGACGCCGGGGGAGGTTCATGGGAATAACAAACACCGGCCAACAAGCTGTATACTTGCAGCCGACATACCATATGGATTGAACCCATCGGTTGATATCGCAAGCTGCTACGCTCCTCGGGTCACACTGCTTTCGGTGGAAATTTCTTCACAAAGTTCTTCCATGCGGTACCATCCGACGGATGTATCATCTTGTCGGTGTATCTGTTTCCTTCCACGGCCCACCTCATCTGCTGGGCAGTATCCTCGGTCATGAAGAGCCGCTGGATCCTCGGTAGAACTGGAAGATAGCGGAGGATATTCTTGGCAACCGTGGTCTGCCTCTTCTGACCATCACCATTGCGGTCTACCTCAAAGTACCTAGAGGAATTGCATTTGATGCAATAATTTGTGTCGGCGTGCTCCTCTCTGAATAGCATGCATCCCTTTGGACAAGCGTGTATCTGCTGAGATGACATCTTAAGGTCACTGAGCAATTTGGTCGAATAGTAGAAGTTTTGCGGCAAGAGGTGCCCTTTCGGCAGAAGGCTGCCTACGATGACCAGAAGTTCATCGAACCCATCTCTGCACAAGTTCCTATGGCACTTCAAGGCCATAAGGCGAGCGATGGCATCTAGTTGGGTAACCTCTCGTATTTTCATGTAGGGGTTTACGCGAAGCAAACGAGCCTCATAGTACTCCTTTGTGTTTTCCTCCGGGTCCTCACTTGTCTCCGCATCCTGAGGTGTCTCCACCTCTACATGAGAGCTTTCGGGCACATTACCATTAGCCAAGTTTTCTAAGCACCTATCAAAACCAGTGTCATATTCCCCCTAGGTTGAATCTGCCGCACCTCCTTCCTAGCACGTTTCTTTGCCTTTTCTCCATGGTAAGTCCAAATCCTGTAGGACGGTGTGAACCCAAACTTGATCAGGTGCATACTCATAGTTTCCTTGTCCTGTGCCTTTCGGTTAGCGCACTTACTACAAGGGCACCAAACACTTATAGGTCCGCTAGGGATGGCAAACGCCCTATCCACAAACTGCTCGGTCTTTTCTCCCCATTCATCGGTATAGTTCCACCGGCCGATTCTGCCATCGTACATCCAGCCACGATTATCCATCCTCTAATCAGCAACAAAACAGACGAACATAGCATTTATATATCAAATAGGAAATAAATGCATCATATATTTATTTATTTTACGCGTGCATCAACCCGAAACTCTACTAGGTGGGCTCCTAGCAGCCGCCGGATCCGTAGATTGAGTACGTTCTCCCAGCTCTACCCCGATCCGAGACAGAATTTCGGCGGCACCTCCCCGCTGCTCTCCCGATACACGTCTCGGCAAAAAGCCGAGAGGGGTGTGCATCCGGAGAACAACGGGGAGGCGCTACCGAAATCCTGTCTCGGATCGGGGTAGAGCACGGAGAACGTACCCAACTACGCATCCGCCGGCTGTCCCGATAAATGCCGTAAGAGTTACGGTTCATAATATGCGAGACCACTAATGCATATTTATCCGCGTAACCCTTACGGTCGGGAAGAGACGCCTAGGTATCGCGACGA
Organism: Lolium rigidum; assembly: GCF_022539505.1. Classification (NCBI taxonomy): domain Eukaryota; kingdom Viridiplantae; phylum Streptophyta; class Magnoliopsida; order Poales; family Poaceae; genus Lolium; species Lolium rigidum. The sequence continues at coordinate 19,655 of NW_025900818.1, read as the reverse complement.
GACTTGGTGATCTAGACATAAAGAAAAACCTAGGTACAAGAGAGGCGAACGGATTCTCACCCTCGAAGCGTGACCGACAGCCGGCGAAGAAGACCAACGACCCTCTGAGAGAATCGTCGAAGAAGATCCGAAACGCCCCGTCAAACACCCCCGCGACGCCGCCCCTCGTGTCCACCTCGAAGCATCGCACGCATAACGAGAAAAATAGTCATGCAAGTGAACAAGAATTTTTTACAATAGTGGTATAACAATATTACTTCACCATAAAGAATTTCCTTCCGGCACATTATCTTATTTTTGCCATATGGGGCTAGTTTTAACATATCCGTATCATAAACACCTTTTTCAAAGCTAAATTCCTATTTCTAATTTATACTAAACACTAAAATATTATCTCGCTTCACCTCCAGATTACTATCTCGCTTCACCTCCGGCGCCTCGAAGAGCTTTCCGTTATTGCGGCCAAGAGATCCTCACCGCTGTTGCATTTGCATCTACGGAATTGCAACTGATTGGCATTGTCACTGATTCTTTGCATCTACTCATTTGCTACTGATTGCTATTGCGCGCTACTGATTGTTTGTATACTTTATATATTTCTTTGCATGTACCGACTAGAACAAAAAAAGTAAGAGATAGAAAAATTGCTAACCTTAATTGAGCAGCGATGCGGGATCGGAGGCAGGGCAGGCCGCAGCGACGCGGGAGGCAGGGCAGGGCGGCTCGAGGGGCAGAGGAGCGGGAGGCAGGGCGGCTCGACGCGGGAGGCAGGGCAGGGAAGGGGCGGCCCAGGCGGTGGCGGCTGACCGGAGGGGTAGAGGAGCAGGAGGTGGGCGACGGCGGCCTGCTGCGTGGGCGGTGGGGGCTGGCGACGGCGGCTGGCCGGAGGGGCCAGCAGCGGCGGCTGCGTGGGCGGAGGGGCGAGCAGCGGCGGCTGCGTGGGCGGGTGGGGCCAGCAGCGGCGGCTGCGTGGGCGGTGGGGGCTGGCGACGGCGGCTGGCCGGAGGGGCAGAGGAGAGCAGGAGGTGGGCGGCGGCGCTTGGCGCGTGGGAGGAGGCAGGTGGGGGCGCGTGCTCGATCTGGCCAGGAACACCTGGTCGGATCGATGCGTTTTAGGGTTAAGTGAAAAGCCTTTGCCGTGCGCAGGCCTTTGCCGTGCGGCGGGGGCGCTTTGCCGTGCGGCAAAGACTTTGCCGTGCGCAAATAACCTTTGCCGTGCGGCTAGGCCTTTGCCGTGCGCAAAGTTTCCTTTGCCGTGCGGCAGAGTTCTTTGCCGTGGGCTCACGCACGGCAAAGAATTTTTTATTTTTACCATTTTAATTATCGATAACATTAAGTTTTATTTAAAAATTATATTAAACTTGTTTTTTCAAAATGTGTATTATGTAATAATATATGTCCCATGCTTTTCAATAAATATGTGATTCAATCCGGTTCACCTCACGCGGAAAAATCAAGGGGGGTAGACGCAACTTCAATTGCTAACGCGGGAGTTGCAGATCAACCCGAAATCCCTAACCATAACCCTTAACCCTAAACCTTACCCTAACCCTAAATCATAACCTAAGGGAATGAAAAGTTACATTGGTGCACCCTCGCGCGGAGAAATCTAGGGGGTAGACCCGCGGGGCACACGTTCCGTCTGTTTTGGGGGAGGAGGGGGATAACGACCGCCGGAGCACCGGAACCCCACCAAACCTTGCATGTGGACCTATGATATGTTCCAAAGTGTGGTGCAAGGTCTAATGGTGCAAAAGTAGCTCCCCTAAACCCTAAACCCTAAGCTGGGGAGGCTTCGAGCCCTAAACCCCTCTAAATCCCTAAACCACGACGCCGGAGCTGCAGAACCATGCATCATAAACCCTAACCCTAACCCTAAACCCTAAACCTAAACCTAACCATCAATACTTACCCTTTAACCTAAACCCTAGCCCTAGCCCCTAAACCCTAGCCCTAACCCTACACCTAACCCTAACCAGTTGAGACCGAGCACTGCCGTCGATCGTGTGATAATGGCTCTAGCCTGCTGGTATATGTGCCAAAGGGTCCCAATCTTTGGTTCTCCATGTGTATATGTACTAAACAAACATAAAGGAATGAAAAGTTACATTGGTGCACCCTCGCGCGGAGAAATCTAGGGGGTAGACCCGCTCGGGGCACACGTTCGCTTGTTTTGGGGGAAGGAGGGGGATAACGACCGCCGGAGCACCGGAACCCCACCAAACCTTGCATGTGGACCTATGCTATGTGTCAAAGTGTGATGCAAGGTGTGATTCACAAAATGGTGCATGGCATGGATCCCCGGTCCGACATTCCTCACCTTCGGGCGATAACACTTAACGGATTCACGGACGTGTACTGCTGAAGTGTCCCGCCGCGGGTATATCGGGGGCTAGACTGTGCCAAAGGGTGCCACACATGGTTTTCCATATGTCCATGGACTAAACAAACCTAAACCTATGAAAAGTTACATTGGTGGAACCTCGCGCGGAGAAATCTAGGGGGTAGACCCGCCGGGGCACGCGTTCCGCTGTTTTGGGGGAGGAGGGGGATAACGACCGCCGGAGCACCGGAACCCCACCAAACCTTGCATGTGGACCTATGATATGTTCCAAAGTGTGGTGCAAGGTCTAATGGTGCAAAAGTAGCTCCCCTAAACCCTAAACCCTAAGCCGGGGAGGCTTCGAGCCCTAAACCCCTCTAAATCCCTAAACCACGACGCGGAGGCTGCAGAACCATGCATCATAAACCCTAACCCTAACCCTAAACCCTAAACCTAAACCTAACCATAAATACTTACCCTTTAACCTAAACCCTAGCCCTAGCCCCTAAACCCTAGCCCTAACCCTACACCTAACCCTAACCGATGAGACCGGGCACACCGTCGATCGTGTGATAATGGCTCTAGGCTACTGGTATATGTGCCAAAGGGTCCCAATCTTTGGTTCTCCATGTGTATATGTACTAAACAAACATAAAGGAATGAAAAGTTACATTGGTGCACCCTCGCGCGGAGAAATCTAGGGGGTAGACCCGCGGGGCACACGTTCCGCTGTTTTGGGGGAAGGAGGGGGATAACGACCGCCGAAGCACCGGAACCCCACCAAACCTTGCATGTGGACCTATGCTATGTGTCAAAGTGTGATGCAAGGTGTGATTCACAAAATGGTGCATGGCATGGATCCCCGGTCGACATTCCTCACCTTCGGGCGATAACACTTAACGGATTCTCGGACGTGTACTGCTGAAGTGTCCCGCCGCGGGTATATCGGGGCTAGACTGTGCCAAAGGGTGCCACACATGGTTTTCCATATGTCCATGGACTAAACAAACCTAAACCTATGAAAAGTTACATTGGTGCACCCTCGCGCGGAGAAATCTAGGGGGTAGACCCGCCGGGGCACGCGTTCGCTGTTTTGGGTGGAGGAGGGGGATAACGACCGCCGGAGCACCGGAACCCCACCAAACCTTGCATGTGGACCTATGATATGTTCCAAAGTGTGGTGCAAGGTCTAATGGTGCAAAAGTAGCTCCCCTAAACCCTAAACCCTAACCTGGGGCGGCTTCGAGCCCTAAACCCCTCTAAATCCCTAAACCACGACGCCGGAGCTGCAGCACCATGCATCATAAACCCTAACCCTAACCCTAAACCCTAAACCTAAACCTAACCATAAATACTTACCCTTTAACCTAAACCCTAGCCCTAGCCCCTAAACCCTAGCCCTAACCCTACACCTAACCCTAACCGATAGACCGAGCACACCGTCGATCGTGTGATAATGGCTCTAGCTGGCTGGTATATGTGCCAAAGGGTCCCAATCTTTGGTTCTCCATGTGTATATGTACTAAACAAACCTAAAAGAATGAAAAGTTACATTGGTGCACCCTCGCGCGGAGAAATCTAGGGGGTAGACCCGCCGGGGCACACGTTCCGCTGTTTTGGGGGAGGAGGGGGATAACGACCGCCGGAGCACCGGAACCCCACCAAACCTTGCATGTGGACCTATTCTATGTGTCAAAGTGTGATGCAAGGTGTGATTCAAAAAATGGTGCATGGCATGGATCCCCGGTCGACATTCCTCACCTTCGGGCGATAACACTTAACGATTCTCGGACGTGTACTGCTGAAGTGTCCCGCCGCGGGTATATCGGGGGCTAGACTGTGCCAAAGGGTGCCACACATGGTTTTCCATATGTCCATGGACTAAACAAACCTAAACCTATGAAAAGTTACATTGGTGCACCCTCGCGCGGAGAAATCTAGGGGGTAGACCCGCCGGGGCACGCGTTCCGCTGTTTTGGGGGAGGAGGGGGATAACGACCGCCGGAGCACCGGAACCCCACCAAACCTTGCATGTGGACCTATGATATGTTCCAAAGTGTGGTGCAAGGTCTAATGGTGCAAAAGTAGCTCCCCTAAACCCTAAACCCTAAGCTCGGGAGGCTTCGAGCCCTAAACCCCTCTAAATCCCTAAACCACGACGCGGAGCTGCAGAACCATGCATCATAAACCCTAACCCTAACCTTCAACCCTAAACCTAAACCTAACCATAAATACTTACCCTTTAACCTAAACCCTAGCCCTAGCCCCTAAACCCTAGCCCTAACCCTACACCTAACCCTAACCGATGAGACCGAGCACACCGTCGATCGTGTGATAATGGCTCTAGCTGCTGGTATATGTGCCAAAGGGTCCCAATCTTTGGTTCTCCATGTGTATATGTACTAAACAAACATAAAGGAATGAAAAGTTACATTGGTGCACCCTGCGCGGAGAAATCTAGGGGGTAGACCCACCGGGGCACACGTTCCACTGTTTTGGGGGAAGGAGGGGGATAACGACCGCCGGAGCACCGGAACCCCACCAAACCTTGCATGTGGACCTATGCTATGTGTCAAAGTGTGATGCAAGGTGTGATTCACAAAATGGTGCATGGCATGGATCCCCGGTCCGACATTCCTCACCTTCGGGCGATAACACTTACAGATTCCCGGACGTGTACGCCGAAGTGTCCCGCCGCGGGTATATCGGGGGCTAGACTGTGCCAAAGGGTGCCACACATGGTTTTCCATATGTCCATGGACTAAACAAACCTAAACCTATGAAAAGGTATATTGGTGGAACCTCGCGCGGAGAAATCTAGGGGGTAGACCATCCGGGGCCCACGGACAGACCGTTTTTAGGGGGAATGACCCCGGAGCACCGAAATGCAACCAAAACTTGCAACTGGACCTAAAACCTACCCTAACAAACCTAAGAGAATGAAAAAGTACATTGTGCACCCTCGCGCGGAGAAATCAACGGGGGTAGACCCGCCGTCCCGCTGTTTTGGGGGGAAGGAGGGGGACGGCCGCCGGAGCACCGGAACCCTGATATTTGTGGGGGATGAGCATGGAGACTAATTTTGTATTGCACATTGTCTTAAGTAACACTAATAAATAGTCATCAAAAAGTAAAACTAATAAAAAAATAAATATAAGTATTAGATGTAAATAAAATAGAAAGAAAAACAAATAAAATGAAGTATGGCGCACGGCAAAGAAGGAGTGCACGGCAAAGGCGTCTTTGCCGTGCATTTTATCTGGCCGCACGGCAAAGGGAAGCCCACGGCAATGTCCCAGTCCTTTGCCGAGCACAGTTTCTTTGCCGTGCGGCCTCTGTTGGCTTTGCCGTCATGGTTTCTTTGCCGTGCGCGTTTGAGGAACTTTGCCGTGCGAGTGAACGTTGCCGTGCGGCATGGGTGAGGTTGCCGTGCTCTTTATCTTTGCCGTGCGCCACCCCGTAACTTTGCCGTGCACATATTCTTTGCCGTGCGTGCCTCTTGCGGCGCACGGCAAAGAATTCTTTGCCGTGCGGTGCCTCACGGCAATGATATGCTGCACGGCAGCGCCTGATTTTCCTGTAGTGACCGTTGCCAGGGTATCAGATTTGTGGCGTACAATACTATATAAAGCTGGATATTGTTCTCGAAGAGTGGTGTTTCCTAACCACTTGTCTTCCCAGAACCTTATCTGAGATCCATCCTTAATTGAGAGAGATCAATACTATGAGTTGTAGGTAGTACAATTGCAGAAGACGTGAAGCGCCAGCCCGAAACGTGTTTGCTTGGTAGTGGTGGGACACACTCACACACCAGTCATCGAGGTGGACATGATTAGTCAATGGGGCGCGCTTGACCAGTCTCCGACATAAGACACACTACGAACGTTGCGTCCAATCCACAACGGGGTAAAGTCTACCTCGAGTTCACCTACCGTAGCATTAACAAGCGACGGTCCAGCATGCCACCGAAAGCCACAAGTATATGCTTGCATGGTGATGCAAATCTATTTCCTTTCATGTGACACCGTGAAAGCTGATCTGGTTTGAAGGCACTATTATATTGTGTTGCGTCATTCTACTCCTACATAACCGGCCTTCGTGATATGCCACACACTCTTGTCGTGTATGGTATACATGTTACAACTTCACCTTTAATTCTTTCGGCTTAAGTGTTCGCATTATATCAGTAGATGATCAATTGCACTGACTTTTGTGGAATAGGAAAACTATAACCGTAGTTATAATGCTCCCTTTATTTTAATATATCCTGCATTTTGGATTACTACAAGGATTATAATGTCTTTAAGGCAGCTAATTAAAGGGTTTTGACAGGCTCCAACTAGCCTAAGACTAGTCACAATGCATAGTATCATATAGAAGTATCATGCGTATGATACTACTAGATGTTACTATCTCCACAATGCATGGTATCATATACTAGTATCATAGTCTCCATATATTAATTGTTTTGTAGAATCTCAATGTAAATATGTGTACAAGATTTACTTGACATTAATTTTTCTAGTAGTATGTGCTATGATACAGTATCTACCTATGATACTAGTACCCTCTCTCTCATCCTTAATTGCACTGTCACATCAGCATTTTGCATGCATGAAATGCATGATACTACCTATGATACTCCCATTGTGACTAGTCTAAGGAACATCTATTGTAGTTTCACCTGTAGCACATGCCTAGGGCCAGGCCGGTCATGTGTGCATAAGCACTCTGGTAGCTCCAAACTATTTTTACGATTTTTAAATAAAGGACAATATATTAATATCAAAAGTGTATCAAATTACACTTGGTCTCTTCAAAAACATGATAGAAAATATTACAAAATAAAAATAGAAAATAGAAAAGTTAGCGCACCAACACTGGTAGAACCACCTTCCTAGACAACATATAGGTTGAGATAAATGTTCTCCAGTAGCATTGTCTTCAAAAAGGAATCACAATAAAGGTACCTCACTATTTTAGAAAAGTGGGATATGAAAATGAGACATATGCATCATAGCTATAGGAACGTAAATATTTCTTGTTTTCCGAGGAACACAAGTAACCCTTGTTTCATTGACATCTCAGTTATTTTGCATCCAACGGATCAGCCAGCAGCCAGGTTGGACATGGGTGCTCCAGGAGGGTTCCGGAGGTAAGTGTTGCAGTAAGTGCATGAAACATGACGTTGCGAGATGCGACCCCTGAACAAACATGTTGAAAAGTTGGATGCTAACATGCCTTTCCTTTTGGTTTGATCACTTGCCCACCACGCCTATTGCATATGCATGAACTAACATGCAAATTCACACAGAGAATATCATCAATCAATACAGAGATTGAGAGGTTTTCCATCCTTTTCAAAAAAATGAAAAAATCTTGGGAAGGTCCATAGTGCGAAGATGAGGAGGAAGGCGAGAGGCAAAAGCCGTGCCAGGGTGATCCCCTTCATCTTGTCGGCTAGACGATGTGTTGATATAAAAAAAAAATCACATACATGTGATATTATACCAATTTGCATTATTATTGATTTGTTCTATCTTTTGTGCTGTAAGGATATCCTCACCTCGACAGACAAGGATGACCTTTTCTTACAGTTTTAAATACCTGCTTAATTCTATATCCCTTGCAATCTTTTCTATGCATGTTTGAGTTCGTGGCCATGTTTTCCGGTAATTAATTTTATTTTGGTTATACCATTAGCTAGCTGATTCATTTAGACTAGTGCAAATCTGGTGACAACACATAGTTACAAAGCAAATTGGCAACCCATTTGATGACAGTTGGACCATGTCCAGCCCAAGACAATAGTCAACAAACCTGAGAAACACCACTGTTTGCAAACCGCCCTGGCCCAGAAGGGACTGGGAGGTTTTTAATGAGGCGGCCTGCTGGCTTAATAGATGGTGTTATCAAAAAAAAAAACCGCCCTGGCAAAGGGGTGCATATATGTTCTGGTTTAGTGTTGGAAGTATACTACTCCCACTGTCTCATAAAACTTGTCTCAACTTTATCGAAATTTTAATGTATCTAATGCAAAATAATGTCTATATACATTCAAATTTAGACAAAGTTAAGACAACCTTCATGAGACGGAGTAATAAACATGTTAGGATTTTTTTTCACTAAGAGAAGATCAAATTGAAAACAAAATTTGCAATTTAACATTCATTTTCCCAAAACATAAAGCATGGCCGTTCCATCGCCGTGTCATGGACGCACACACGTCAGACATCAAAGTGGACGGTGATGGCAGATTTGACAAAAAAAGAAGTCGTTTGGGCTCACATCAAAATTTTCATGGCGCAACTTCTAAATCCCCACCATCACATACACTTCTTTAACTCATAGTCTCATACTACCTCGGTTCGGAAACTAGCTTTCTTAAAAATCTTATATTGTAGAACGGAGGTAACTATTGAAAAAGGAAAAATTCTACTTGTACCCCTTTTGTGTAGAGCAAAAAGACAAGTATACATTTATTTCCTAGAAATAGTTTTTTTGAGCGTTTCTTACATGGAAAATTCAACATTTGATTGATCTAAATAGTGCCTTTATTTGATCCAGTTTGAAAACAAAACACATGCCAGGTAGCTCCGTTTATCATACAAAACAACGCACGCGCGCTCATGGATTTGATGATTTGATTCGTATCTTCATAGAGGAGACGAAATCGTGTCGTGCGGCCATGATCGAACTCCATCTTCTATGGTGCATGTGCTAGACATGGAGACGACGTACTCATGCGCGCCAGCTGAGAGTTGGTTAATCTGAGCGCTCTGCTATAAACTTCCTTTCGCTCGCTCGCGATCGATCAGGACGGCCAGGGCAACGAAAACCGATCGGAGCATGGCCACGAATCGGGTGATCGTCGTCGCCGTGGTCCTGATGGCGGTGGCTGAGCTCACAGGCGCCAGCTTAACTCAGCAGTACTATTCGCCGCCGACACCATCACCCCAGTCGAGTCCGCCTCCGCCCGTGCCCCAGCCGAGTCCACCGCCGCCGCCGCCCCAGTCGAGTCCGCCTCCCCTGTCGCCTCAGCCGAGTCCACCGCCGGCGCCGCCCCAATCAAGTCCGCCTCCGCCGCCCCAAGCGAGTCCGCCGCCACGCCAGTCGAGTCCGCCGCCGTCGACTCCAAGTCCGAGCAGTTACGGGGGCTTCCAAGCGTCTGGTTGGCAGGACGGCAGCGCCACCTTCTACGGCGACGACTCCGGCCAAGGCGACGACTTCGGTACGTACATCGATCCTGCATGCATGCAAGTAGATGGAATGGGACGTATCACGTACATACAACCTGCATGCTGCATATATTGCATCGTATGAGTCCAATTAGCAAACATTTGGGTAGTTTTTGATTTTCATACTCTTTATCTCCCCACAATACAGGAGATTCAGGCAATGCCCATTAGGTGAGGTTTCAGAGGAGGACTCGTGGCGCGGCTCTTTGCCGTGTTCTTTTTTTTTCCGTGTGTTTTTTAGAATTTTACAGTGTTTACTTCTTTACCATGTGTTTTATCTGCTTTAATAGTGCTATTTTTCATTGCCCTGTAACTAGCTATGTGGAACACGACAAATATTGTGTTTGCTGTGTTTCACGCTTTTTGGAGCACGGCAAAGTAATAGACACATGGCAGGCAGAATTTTCTGTAGTGCCAACCGTAACCTGATTGATGACTTCATTTTACGGTTGCCTTCGCTACGATGTGATCTTTAAACGTAGTTTGTGTGTCACGTTTTGATCATTTTTTCCTCAATAATTACTAGGCTATAGTTTCATACTTATCAAAAGGTTATTACATCCAGTTACCATCTATTTAAGACTTGCATCATTTTTTTGCTCCCGTGCTACCTCTTCAAGATAACATTTCAACACTCTCTTGGTATGCACAAATATTGAAATGTCTAAATAACATATAACCATACGTTATAGTAGAATCTAACACTAGAAGCTAGTATGGCAATCATCATATATAACCTGGTGATTTTTGGCAGTAAAGTTACTTTCATCAAAACTTTATCTTGTCTTGAAGCACTCATGCATAGTGATGGCGATGGCATTAATCAGAATGATTACTTAATCATTGTTGGGATTGTTTAGAAGATAAGTAGTAACATATTTAACACTAGATAAAAACTCATCTATGGACATATCCTCTTCCAGTGTGTGAGACGGCCAAAAACTGAAGCCACCAAAAGACAAGCATGACCACGTGTGTTTTGTAGAAGCTAAAATTAGTGATAACGTGATTGCATACATTGCACATGCAGGCGGTGCGTGCGGGTATAGTGGCAGTGACATCGCGAAGCTATACTCAACAAGGACGGCGGCCCTCAGCACGCCGATGTTCTCCGATGGTGATGGGTGTGGGCGGTGCTATGAGATCCAATGTGTCAAGTCCAAGTGGTGCACTAAGGGCTCCCCTTCCATCATCATCACAGGCACCAACCTCTGCCCGCCCAACCAGAACAAGCCTAACGATAATGGTGGCTGGTGCAACCCACCACGACAACACTTTGATTTGGCGCCTCCATCCTTCAAAACACTTGCTGACAAGGTCGCCGGCATCATCCCTGTCCAATTCCGCCGTGTCCCATGCCAGAGGTCTGGCGGAGTCAGGTTCTGCATCAAGGGAAACAACAACTGGCTCCTACTCCACGTCATGAATGTCGCCGGTGGCGGTGATATCAGCGAGATGGCTGTCAAGGTGGCTGGAGGTGACTGGGTACAGATGTCACAGAACTGGGGCATCACATATCAGGCATACGCCGCAATGGACAAATCCAAGGCGCTCACTGTCAGGATCATCGGTGGCTCCTCACCGCAACAAACCATCATAGTCGGTGATGCCATTCCCGCAAGTTGGTCTACTGGACTCTGCTACCAAGGATCAAATAACTTCTGGTGATCCATATACTTGCTTCCTGTTAATAGTAGTGCATCACGGTTCAAAAAAAATAGTAGTGCATCAACTTGACGCAATAGTTTGTATTAAAATATTAAGCAGTTTACACTGCCAGATTCTTAATTTTGTTTGTTTCATGCGTGTGTTTTATTCTTGTCTATTGCAGTCTTGATTTACAAAAATTGAGTGCTTTAAATAAACGGTTTTGCTAGCTAACTTAGTCCCCACTCGGCGCCATTAGATTTGCATCATGATTCATGCACTTGAGTTGTAACTGAGATTTTTTCAATTGCAAGTTGGATTATGTCTTGCCTTATCGATATGTTGTTTGAAATCGAATACCAATTAACTGTTGGTATGCTTGGTTGATCAATCCATATCTTGATTCTTACAAGAGGATGGAGAAACATACTGCCAACAACAAAGAAAGGCTAACCAGACGCCTTCAGCCGCGACCCAGCATGAAATAAATGAGGCCGTATGCATCAATTGATGCAGAGGCTGGGGTATTCCATTTCGAAAAAAAAAACCGCGACCCAGCCAGGAACGAAAAGATTATCTTCCAGCCTACCATCTTCCACTTGTCCCAGCCCAGAACATAATTATCAATGGAATCACATGTTTGAATGCGAAATAACCAGTTTGGAAGGTGTCACGCCTAGATATAAACGACACAAAACAGATCTGAGCTCAACGCTATGAAGATCCTTGCATCTGGAATATTCTCTTGTTCAATGCAAGTTCTAGTCCGAAGTGCTTACTTGCATTTTGGTTAGTTGAATGATGGTCTTGTGCTGACTTCTTCCCTCTAGCACATTTAATGATCCTACTTGATATGTCCTTATGGATATTTAATTTTCTGATCATTCAACTCAGGTTGACAACGTGGCTGAAGGCATGTTTCTTGTATTTAGTGGTGTATTTCCTACAGAAGTAACACCTCTATGTTGTGATATACAAAATACTAGTATTTATATGTTTATCCAGACGTGGAAGGAGATGATATTGTGGAAATGGTAATAAACATGGGAAAAGGACTCACAGGTTGCCGGAATCTCTGGATACCACACTTCCTGCCGTCATTCCAAAAGGGAAGACAAGGTCGGTGTCAGCTCGAATTGCGGTAAACATTGCAACTGAATGCAACAATGCAGTCACGAGATACATGCCCATTCGTTCGCATTGGAGCAAGTACAAGAGGGGCGCTGGGATTCTCGGTCCATATTATGGTAAAGTTGCGTTACGTACGACATTTGCACCGATTGTAATCTTTATTTGAAGCTGCTAATTTTCAGAGACTATCGTTCTTCTATGCATGTTTTTTCATGTCACTAGAAAAGTGTTAAGATGGATAAAAAAGTCTCACCAATGAAAAATCATTGTACAAACCTTCTTTAGAAAGGTCTTCAGCAATATCGGTACCTCCTAAAGAAGTTCTTTAGTACTTTGACATAGATCGATCCGAATGACGTGCGAAAAGAAAGACAAGTTATGTCGATTAATACCGATGATTGGAAGACGCTTGTGGAGCACTAGAGGTATCCCCAAACGGTGGCCAGTTCCTTTACGAACTCAAAGTTTTTGCCTTGTATATCGTAATGTACACAGTTACTAATTCTACAATTCGTGCATATGATATGTGCTGCCAATAAAAAACATTCTAAGGTTCAATATCATCAATTAGCTTGGTTGTGAAGCTACGAAGTGCACTTTCAAAGTTTTGTTAGAAGTGATGGATGTTGCTTGTTTGGTGGCCATTTTGATATTTATTTTGCTCAATCTATGTGATCATTGTTTCTACCTTAATAACACGGATGGTGTTAGATTTAATTATTTGACCGTTTTGTGTTACTGTATCGAGATCTTGGTTTAATTAATACAGTGATGCACATTTGTGCATTGAACTAAATTTCTGTTTTGATAGGTAGATGTTTGTATGAACTTTCCTTTTCATCGTTGCTTACAAAATTTTACAATGTACTGCTCTCAATAATTATCCACATGAGAAACAAGAATTATATGAAACCTTTTCACCAGATCCCCATGGTACCTGTAAGGTAGCTTCACTTATGCGTTTGATTTTAGAGAGTCAAGTACAAAGGTAAAGAACCCACTCATGTGGATATATTCAAAGAATGCCACTTCAGCCGGAAAAATGAATTCTCCACTCCAGTAAAAGTTGCAATTGTAAGTCAGCTCGCATAGTGTTCTCTGTAACTGAAGCTTGTATATTGATGTATGTGGTAACCTTTTTTCTTTGTTGAAAATCAAGGATGAGATGGAAAAGCAGCTAACTATACCTACGGATAGATCGTCAACTATCTCCTTCCGCTGTGCATCTTCAACGCATGCGCGTACTCGAGGAGCCATGCCTGAGATCCGTGGGAGACTCGACTTCTTCTCCGTACACCAAGGAGAAGGGCATTACCCCGTGGTGTGACTCGGTGTGGCTCGCAATAACCATAGCACCGTCGGAATTTCTTAAGTTCAGTTCTTGCCACAGCCTTTGAACTTGTCAAAGGTGTTCATCTTCAGGCCCCTCAACAACTCGATGTTTCTCGTTCCACCTGCACATTGCTTCGGGGGTGAGCCACGGACACATATCATATTGTTGTGCCGAGGTTGCGGTAGTAGGCCTAGAATACGCCACTTGTAAATTGTGATCCCAAATCAGTGATGATGTTGTTAGGCACACCGAATCGGCATACAATCCCCTTGACGAACTTGATGGTGGCTTGGGCAGTTACGGTGCACACTGGCTCCACCTCCACCAACTTCGTGAATTTGTTGATGCAGATGATGATAAACTGGTAACCGCCAACTGCTCGTGGAAGCTTGCTGACATTGTCCAACTCCCAGACCGCAAACGGCTAGGAGATCAGGATGGTTTGTAGAGCTTGTGCTAGTTGGTGTATGTTATCCGCGTGGAATGGTAGGCATTGCGGGTCTTAAGGAGGTACTAGATCATCAAAGCGCGCTTTGCCGCGCCCGTCCATCTTTAGAAAATAATTATAAAAATATATGAGAAAGCTAACTCTTAACATAATTCAACAATTCAAATATGGTGGTCAGGTTCTCGAGAATTCATCTCATGCAACCAAATTATTTGGTTATCTTCTCAAGTCTATATAGACTATACCATCAAAATCTGAAATCAAGTTTCTGCTATATATACTATTATGAATGTAAAAGGAATACATTATAAAAGACTGTTTAGCAAGCATGTATTTGGTCAGGGATAGAGCAGAAAAATGCATCAATCATCAAACCTCATGGAACACCCCTCACGAGTAAAGGACATCCCTCTGTGTAAAGGCATAAACATTTTCTGGAAAAATAAATCAATGTAATCCTTTTTTTTTGACCGGGATGTAATCCTTTAAGAACACACAAGAGGGAAATAAGCAATCATTCATTCCATTAACAAGATACCAAAACGAATTTGTCCAAGTGAAGCCCCAGCCTGCTGAAACATATGACCTTTCATACCTAAGGCCATATCCTTCATTTTTAAGGACTCGCAGAGAACATTTATACCCGTAGACTGAACCCATCCCCCAACAGTTACCATTTGAGCAAATATACACAAAGGAAATTAATGTTCCCAAGACATGTGGATTGTATCAGCATAGTTGCACCCTCTAACAACTGTAGATTAACAATAACCATGATCTGAAAAATATGAGAACAGTTGTCGTCGCTCATTTACCTGAATGTTCTTTCTTGGTTGCTAATTTTTAACCAGTATTGATATTTATGGAAGACCCTCAGAAGTCAGAACAACTGATTTTCTAAAATTAGCACAGCCAAGCAACATTTGTTAGTAGCAGGTAATATTACAAAAATAGGGTAACAAAACGGATCTAGGAGTAGAATTCTGATCTGCAGCTAATCACATACTGCTCCACACTACACATAACCATAACAGAATACACTTTATTCTGTGAGAGTTCTCTGCCACAATAGATCGATGAATTTCATGTAAGAAAATAGCAATATAATTGACTTCAAGTGACCATGTGAAGACAAAGCTCTGTAAGATCAAAGGAAACTTATTAAGCACTTCTGACATATTGAAGCAATAAATATATGGAAAACAGATATCAAATCTGGAGAGTCCTAGCTACGGCACTAATCATGAAATAGCTTGTTATAGCGCTGCTAAACCACGCGAAATAGCATGTATAGCATCCAGAGGAGGGCGGTGCTAAATTTGATAGCACAATTTTTTTTTTACATAGCAATATTAATAGCCCGATGACAAGAAAAATAACATATTTCATTTTGCTAATGGAAGTATATAGTACTGCTGAACAAAATGCTGCAGTAGTCAATTAGTTCTTGGCCTCACAGGAAAAAACAACCTATTATGCTATGATATCCAAATGATAAAAGCATCAAATTGAAAGGTCAAACAAGAACTACGTATTATGCATTACTCGCCAACTACTGCATCATTAGACAAAACAACTACACAAGGGGCAGCCTCCACATTTCTGCCTACATTAGCAAGATGTTAGAGTTTGGTTTTGCAAGAATTAGGCTCAGTTTTGCAAGATCAAACTCATAATGTTAAACTCAAGACAAGGAATTATTTTTCATACAACTTACTTCTGGGTTACTCTGTATCACTGTAATAAGGAAACGAATATTAAAAAAAAGCCTCTAAATTATGCATGAACTTCCTAATTTTTTCATGCAGTTTTCTCCTATAAATGGATTTGTTCAAATCAGTTTAAAGCACACACGTTCTACCTTAAATCCTAGGATAATCCAAAAGGACCCTGTTAACAATCGGGGAAATAGATCATTGCAACAGAAATTCAGGGCATCGTCCTTATTCTCATGGAAATTAGTTCAGTGAATCTAAGAGAAATTGGATAAGAGAACCTTGCTGGCCACTTCAGAAGTTACAGAAATCTTGCACATACAAAACCTTTCGTGATTTTCCAAGTGTGTTTGCAGCAAGAAAATGGTTTGGAAGATGAAGATGAACTCAGACAGTATGTTCTAATCTTCCGGCCAAATAACAGACTTCAAAATTTGGTGGTATAAGATGCCAATGAAGTAGAGAAAAAAGAATAAACCTGTACCATTAGCAGAACTTCATTTTCCTCCTGAAGCAGAACATGGCTACATCTTGCATCCTCGCGCTGACCCTCCTACCGTGCACCAGACAGAGCAAACTTACAGAGAGCGCCAGGCTCAGAGATGAAGGAGAAACGCTAGGATAAGAACTTGACTGATCTAGGTGAAGACGATCTGATCTGAACTCTTACGCCGCTCGGGACTCCTCCTTGTGCATCAGGTGACACCACTCCGTCCTATTGCATCAGAGCTGCAGACGCCCATTGACGCCACCGCCGCCGTTGTCGCCTCATCCTCCTCTTCATCATCACCCTCCGTCACCGTTGCCATAAATCCACCACCTCCATGATTCCTGTATAATCACCAAAGAAAACACGAGGAGTTAGCACCTCCGAAGTTTGAGGAAACAAGATGAGATTAAACGGCAGAAATCAACATATATGAAGTACCCTCTGGAGGGAGGAGGCCAAAAGATAGTAACGCTGCATTTAATCGTATGATAATAATGGCGGCTCTGCAGGCCCCCTCTGTTACCGCTCCGCCTTCCTGCATGAACGTCAGTTGAAGGAAATTTAATGAGCAGAAACTGGGCTAACTAAACCGCATAGGCCCATCCAACATCTTTTGCGCGATTTTTGTGGTTTTGGCCCAATTAACGGAAAAGCATCCAAGTCAATTTCTGGAGAAGCAGCCCAGCTACGTTTGCAGGGCCGTGACGCTAGCTGGATAGGGTCAAAACGAAGCAACGATGTTCACCATGACGATCTAGAACGTCCAAGACCTTGATCGGACGGCCAAGAACTCCAAAACGCTGTGGAGGCTCCTAGGTGGTTCCATTATACTGTTAACTTATTCCGCATTAGCAAGAGTCATGGGCTAGTAGAAGCCATGTCGGAACGTCTTCCTATTCAGCGCCCATGAGGCAACGTGGCTGTTACACATGACTTTGTGAATGTCATCCACCAATGCTCAGCCTTCCACCCAAGAGATGCGTTGACGCTTGACTCCATATCCACTTCACCATTACAGGTCGCCATCTATCATCACGTACATCTTCCCTTGGCAGGAGATCTGTTCAACTTGCTTGCCATCCTTGGGTAGGATGCACGCGCGCATGTACTTAGAATGTCTTCCACCCAAGGGAGAGTAATCCCTTAGATGAACATGAGGATGTTCTTGTTGGGCACTGAAACCTTTGAGGGTCTCCCAGCAACGTGATCGTCTAAAGAGGGTGATGGGGCCCCCGTGTTGATGCAAGAGGGGGCCGTCAGCCGCTCTCGGCTTAACGAACGGTTGCACGAGGTACTTGATGAAGATTTCCGGGAGAAAATGCTCACGTTTGGCCGTGAGCTTCGAGAGTTTGCCAGCTATGAGGTTCATAGTGCATGGAATGTGCTCCATGTTGATTCCCTTGAAACACATCTACATCTTGCACACCTGGTCGATGTATGCTGTCATCTGAGGGTAGGCCTACTCCTTGTTGACTTGGTTCACAAACAACTGGGAGTCACCGCGGACCACAAGCTGCCTTATGCTAAGGCTGGTGATGGCCCTAAGGCCTGCCAGTGTTCCTTCATATTCCCTTGAAACACCTCTACATATTGCACACCTGGTCGATGTATGTCATCATCTAATGGCAGGCGTATTCCTTGTTGACTTGGTTCACCAACAAATGGAAGTCACCGCGGACCACAAGCTGCCTTATGCTAAGGCTGGCGGCGGCCCTAAGGCCTGCCAGTGTGCCTTCATATTCTTTAGTGTAGTTTGTGGACAACTCCTTATCGAAAAACATTTGCATGTCGTACTTGAGTTGCTCACCGAAGGGTGACACAATCAACACGCCCTCTCCCGCATATTCATATGAGTACGATCCGTCAAAGTACATGATACAGCAACCCACATCGTCATCCCCGTGATGTCTTGACTACGACTCTCCCCCAACAATCGCAGTGTTCGTCCACTTCGCCACAAACTTTTCAGAGCGTTCCTCTTTATGGCATTGCTATGGCGAAGTGTAGGTCGAACTCCGCGATGCGCCTAATGGGTTCCTTGTTCCAGAGGGTGTGCTCGAGGAACTAACCAATTACAACCGTGATGTGGTGGGCTTGGAAGTAGTGGCGCAACTTTCATGTATCTCGCGACAAAGACTTCATAATACCCTAATAAAATAATGAATATGCTAGTGGTGAATCTCCAACTCTTTGAGAACACTTTACCCTTATTGAGTTTAAAGTACCCTTAGACTGTCTTTTTTTTTTGCTTTATTTACTACTCCTTTGTTCACAACTCAACAACAACAATCACTTTCATTTTTTTACTTTGCTTTGTATTAAGAATATATCTCTCATACATCTAAGTGAAGAGAACAAGGGGAAATTAAAATGTTACCAAATAGCTCCACGTGGTTCGATACTCGTGCTTTTTAAAACTAACTACATACGCCATGTGCCATTGCATAGCTCTTCATGGGCGTAGACATTCCGGGCATCGAGGCCAGGGATGTTGATGGCCTGCAGGCACGCGTGATCATTCGTGCATATTTTTGTGGAAGTATTATTTCCTATTTTTTATATCGTGTCCCAACAAGGAGGGTAGGAGGATGTTTTAGCGGTGTTTCTATCACACCCAAGGTATCACAAGTCTTTGGTGAATTGACTGCAAGAATTGGAATGGAAAATGGTAAATGTAAAAGATAGGATTTTAGAGTATTGGTAAAGCAATAGGTAAAGTGCATAAAAGTAAACAACTAATAATAAATAGGCGGGTTTCTACAAATGGAAAAGTAGGCGCGAGGTGATTCAGTTCATGGTGATAGTGAATGTGCATGGTGGAATACAATATAATAAGTGAATTTGATTCTTCCTATTTATATATTTGAGAAGGCAAGCAAACCATAAGAGATAAAGACTCCTCTTGGTAGATTTCATCTTCCTCCAATAATCCTTCTGCCAGTTACCAAAACCATGGTCAGCGCATCTGTTAAGGTGGTTAAACCGGAGTAAAGCCTTAAGCTTGGTGGTTCCTTGTGAGTCCCCGGGCATTACTAGATCCTTTTTTTATATCGGCCGTGTCACTCGGGGTTGCCGATTTACTAGCAAATAAGTTTCTGTTTATGAGTTCTTAAGATCATGCTATCTGGGCCCTTAAATTAGATAACAACATTAGGTGCACATAAACATTCAAGTTCATATATAATAATCCTAATCATAAATTCACAAATAGATGGAATAAAATTGGCACATCACATCTCACCAATCCCCTACATCTCCCACGCCAATGAGATCTACTCACACATCAGAGGAGAATAACATAAGGATATCATAGCAAAGTAAATGGAGTTC
>NW_025900817.1:0-30497 GCF_022539505.1 Lolium rigidum | reverse complement strand
TGGCGAGTGGAGAACGATGATGGAAGTGGAGAGCCAAGGATGGAAACGATGGACATGAAGAGTAGGAGTGGATATGACTTTTTTTATTCTTCAGCAGCTGCATCGAGGCGCCGAGTAAAACTTCGGCTAGGATAGCACGCCACTACGTCCTGGTGCAATTCATCGTCCCGTCAAATCAGTTTGACCACGAAATGGTTTCTTTATTACGAGTATAACTTAATTTTTTCGAACAATATATACTAGTACTCCATTTAATATAATCACTCCGATTCATATTACTTGTCAAATGATATGGATGAATCTAGAACTAAAATGTGTCTAGATATATCTATATTATAGTCAACTAATATGAATCCGAGTTTGTTTGGTTCAAAGGATTTCTAAAGGTATCTTGTACGGAGTAGGATTTTTACACATAGGGATTTTTCCTATAGAGCTTGCTTGATTCAAAGGATTGAGAACCCTCCAAAATACCTATGGATTGCTTTCTCTACAATCCTATCTCTCGGTAATATTGCTATGTGTCTATAACAACTATGAAATGAACTCAATCTCAATAGAAATTTCCTTTGTCTTTCCTAATCAAACAACTAGTTATTTTATGTCTTCGTTTACAAATTAAGATAATTTTTAGGTTATAGGTAATCGTCGAGCTTATGTGATCATCTTTTATGATCAAACTTACTTGATCAGCCGCGGAGGCGCAAAGGAGCAGTGGTGTGCATTAATACGGCCGCATGGGGAAGGCACAGCTAGCGACGATGAGACGTATCGCCAGCATTGGCCTAGGGAACCGTCGCCACCATTAATAAAAGCTATCCCTTTGGGCACCATGTCTCCCACTACTCGTGTCACGCGCGCATGTGGGTTACGGATGGATGGGCTGGGGAAGCCGGACAGAAAACATGACAACCAGGGGGAAAATGAATAAAAATAATACAAAGTCGAAAATATTTCGAAAAATAAACTTTGTACTTCGTAAGAAACTCCATGCGTTTAGCAAATGCGAAGGCAATATGTAGAAACACGTCTAGACCACGTCTAGAACCACTTCCCAAAGCTTAAGGATTATATTGATTTTTAGAAAGTCAAACTATGTTAAGTTTGACTAAGTTTTTACCAAAAGCATTAATATGCAAGATACAAAATCAATATTATTAGATAGAAAATAAATTATATTTTCATATGGTGTCTACAAAATATTATATGTGCTGATAGATTCTTCTAAGAGTTTGGTCGAACTTTACTTGGTTTGACTTTTCAAGAAAAATATACAAAGCTTTAAGCATTGGAACGGAGGTATTTTTCGAAGCACCTACTTGTCTTTAGAAGACAAAAGAAAACATGGAGTAAGGTTGTTTTTTGTGCAAAAGTTTACGTCAAAATCTGGTTATTTGTGTAAAAAGAATCTCAAATTGTGTTATGTGCAAAAACAGCACCAAGAAGTGGTGGTATGTGCAATTTCCTCCATCACACAAAAGGCAAGCCATTGATACATATATAATTGTGAATAATTACAAAAGTAGTAGGCAGCTAATAAGCGCACATGATTAAACTGCTATGCGAGATCTTCAGCCACCAGAAGTCGTTCCCGCGCCTCTCTAGCATTGAAAATCACGCGTTCTGCGACTTCCATCAAAGAGACAAGCTGAGCTTTGATCCGTTCTCCCAGATGAATGGCCTCGTCACAACTCCTACGAGCACAGGCCGTGATCTCATCCACTTCTAGGAAAGACACCGCCTGCCTGTACCGAAATATCTTGATCCCTAACTCTCTGTTCTCCTCCCGCATGCTGGCAAGATCCAACTTCATCCTCCGACAAGATAAGCAAGGGGAGTGATCCTGCCAAAGGTAACAACAAACATATCGAGCGTTACCGGCAAACGAAGGGCACAAATTGGCTGATTAACGAATATGGTCACTAACATGTAGGACAGACTTAAGTGGTGTCTACATGTCAGTGACTCGAAGTACCCAAAAACCAGCAACCCAAAGTCAGCTAGTAATATTAACCTCCGTCTTCAGCTCCTTCATCCTCTTGAACGGCGGGGAAGCTGGCAACTTATCTTCTTCTACGACCTCTCGCTGGAACCTGACGTCGAAGGATGAGAGATCCTGCGAACGGATGTGCTGCGCCTGCGCGTGCGATTCCCCAGGGCGCTTCTGGCGTAACTCGGAGTTCTCCGCGCCGAGATGCGGAAGTTCCGCTCCCGGGGCCTTGTTGACCCTAAGCCGAGATAGCTCCTGTGTAAGCCGACGAAAAATGTTCAAAATGTTACAGATCAGGCATATCATTACCAGTGCAAACGAGGTAAGTGAATCTCCGGGATCTCGCCCAAAGACCGCGGTTGGTCCAATGCCACCACATCTTCTCCGAGATTGACTAACTCCTTTACATCATCTTCTCCGACATTGACTATCTCCTTTACATCATCTTCTGCTCCGAGCTTGACCATCTCCTTTACATCATCTTCTCCTGCGAGCTTGATCATCTGCCTCACATCATCTTCTCCGGCGATATCGACCCTCTCCTGCGGAAGATAACAGATATAAGTCCGAGTATTACCAGCAAAACGAAGGTAATTAAAAGAGGCGTAGTAACCCTTGTGTCCTGGCTAATCAACGGCGGGGACGCTGAGCCCGCATCGTCTCCTCCGAGATCTCCCTTCGCAGGCAGGATTGTTAGAGACGAGTGTACTTCCGGTAGTAGTATTTATGCGTGGGGCGCCAGGGGGTCGAGAAGCTAGGACGGCATCTTCTCCTCCGAGCTCTTCCTTGGTAGACATGACAAATGAAACGAGGTGTGGGGGGCGTAAAAGGTATAAAATGGCGGACGGCCGCCCCGCCTCGGCCCTCCAAGGCTTAATTTTTTTGCCTTACTAAACTAAAAACCCTATTTTGCGTCTCACACGGACTGCCCTCAGAGGGCTGCAGGGTCCCATATGCGTGCAGGTCCCACACTTTAGTGAGCACAAATCATATGCGGTAGGTAGGCAAACTTCCAACAATCTTCTTTGTCAAGTGAAGACACGTCGTCAAGACTCTCTCTCTCTCCCCCCTTTTGTCATTGAAAAAAAAAGAATATTAGACGGGCGCGTAGCCTGCACTGCAGGGGGCGATTTTGACAAAAGTAATCCTTTTGGCGAAGAAAAACACAGAAAGCCACACAAAAAGGTTAGTCCAGTGAAATAGATTGCTCAGAGGGTCAGTCCGTAATTTTCTTTGCCAAAAGGGTTATTTCTGTCAAAATCGCCGCACTGCAGGTTTGCAGCACTGAAAAACCTTGCGTGCCAGTCAACATCACTTCCCGGATAGGGGGAAAATATCTAGTGATACCATCCCTTACATGATACCATGATACCACTTCATAATATTTGAATTCTAAGTGTCGAAAAATTTAGAAAAAAAACCTTGTGATGCTACCCTAAATTTGTGGGACCCCAAAAAACTTGCAAATCAAGCCAAAGAAACACGATCTTGTCCCCTACCCCCCCCATGATTTTGACCTAAATTTGAAATCAAGCCAAAGGTGGTTCAAAAACGGCAATCGGAAATCATGGATTGTTCATCATTTTTCTATATAGCTAGGGAAAATAGCAGACATGCCATACCAATGTTTTAGAAAAGAGCCCTTCAAAAAAGTGTGGCAACATATATGTTGGAATTCGACCATCTTAATTTCTTCCCACGTGTGAGCTTTGGTACTACTACTACACAAGAACCATGTCAAACTTTTGAATCATGGCCCATTTTATGTATATATTTGCAACTTTTCATGCACGCATGAAAACTTTGCAAAATATGTGCATTTTGGGTTGTCGCACATAAATGTGTGTTTACTTGTCTGCCACCAATTAATCCAATTCTCATTTGTGGGGAAACATGACACGAGATGGCCATTTCCAAAGTTTCATGAATTATCTCAAAGTGAATCCATATATGTACAATTTTTGGGGGCTAAATTTCATGTTTTAAACCTAGCTAGTATTTGACCAAGATTCAAATGGGCATAAAATTCAAAAAAAAAACAGAAAAATGAAAAACCAAAGCACATAGCCTTCTTATGTCATATAGTAAGAATTCAAGTTGATAAACAAGGTCTAGACATATTCAAACTAGAAAAATCATGTATCTACCCCTAACACTCTAAACTCTGTCTTATGAAGTCAAGCATGAAGAGAAGTGGTTTTGGGTTTCAAACATGGAAATTTCAAAAACCTCCCAAAAGCTTCATTTTAGAGTGACTAAGAAGGATCCATGCTTACCTTTTAATTTTTAGATTTTAAACTTGTTTAAATCTTTGTGAAACCTAGGATTTGACCAAGATTCAAATGGGCATAAAAAATCAGGAAAAAGCCAAAAGAATGATAAACCAAAGCACATAGCATTCTTATGTCATACAGTAAGCATTCAAGTTGATTAACAAGGTCTAGACATATTCAAACTAGAAAATCATGTATATATCTGTCCCTAACCTTAAACTCTGTCTTATATATGAAGTCAATCATGAAGAGAAGTGGTTTGGGTTTCAAACATGAAAATTTCAAGAACATCCCAAAAGTCGCTTCATTTTAGAGTGACTAAGAAGGATCCAGGCTTACCTTTTCGTTTTCATATTATATACTTGTTTAAATCCAGGTCAAACATAGGATTTGACCAAGATTCAAATGGGCATAAAATAAAAAAATAGAAGAATGAAAAACAAAAGCACATAGTCTTCGTATGTCATATAGTAAGCTTTCAAGTTGATAAACAAGGTTTAGACATGTTCAAACCAGACAAATCATGTATCTAGCCCCTAACCATAAACTCGGTCGATCTTATGAAGTCTAGCATGAAGAGAAGTCGTATTGGTTTCAAACATGAAAATTTCAAGAACCACCCAAAATCTTCAAATGGGCATAAAATTCAAAAAAACCAGAAAAATGAAAAACCAAAGCACATAGCCTTCTTATGTCATATAGTAAGAATTCAAGTTGATAAACAAGGTCTAGACATATTCAAACTAGACAAATCATGTATCTACCCCTAACCCTAAACTCTGTCTTATGAAGTCAAGCATGAAGAGAAGTGGTTTTTGGGTTTCAAACATGGAAATTTCAAAAACCTCCCAAAAGCTTCATTTTAGAGTGACTAAGAAGGATCCATGCTTACCTTTTAATTTTCAGATTTTAAACTTGTTTAAATCTTGGTCAAACCTAGGATTTGACCAAGATTCAAATGGGCATAAACATTCAGAAAAAATCAAAAAATCAAAAACCAAAGCACATATAGTCTTCTTATGTCATATAGTAAGAATTGAAGTTGATAAACAAGGTCTAGACATATTCAAACTAGACAAATCATGTATCTACCCCCTAAAGCCCTAAACTAGCTTTGTCTTATGAAGTCAAGCATGAAGAGAAATGGTTTTGGGTTTCAAATTAAACATGGAAATTTCAAGAACCCCCCCCAAAGCTTCATTTTGGAGTGACTAAGAAGGATCCAGGTTTACCTTTTCATTTTCATGTTTTAAACTGGTTTAGATCTTGGTCAAACCTAGGATTTGACCACGACTCAAATGGGCATAAAAATTAAAAAAAATAAAAAAATGAAAAACCAAAGCACATAGCCTTCTTATGTCATATATAGTAAGCATTCAACTTGATGAACATGGCTGGTCTAGACATATTCATAATAGAAAAAACGTGTATCTACCCCCTAACGATTAACTCTGTCTTAATTATGAAGTCAAGCATGAAGAGAAGTGTTTTTGGGTTTCAGACATGGAAATTTTGAAAACCTCCCAAAAACTTCATCTTAGAGTGACAAAGAAGGATCCAAGCTTACCTTTTCATTTTCATGTTTTAAGCTTGTTTAAATATTGGTCAAGCCTAGGATTTGACCAAGATTCAAATGGGCATAAAAATTCTGGAAAAATAAAAAAATAAAAACCAAAGCACATAGTCTTCTTACGTCATATATATCTATAGTAAGCATATTCAAGTAGATAAACAAGGTATAGACATATTCAAAACAGACAAATCCTGTATCTACCCCCTAACCCTAAACTCGGTCTTATGATGCCTAGCATGAAGAGAAGTCGTTTTGGGTTTCAAACGTTTAAGCCAAAAGCCCCATTTCATATATTTCAAATTTGGTTCAAATTTGAAAGACATACAAGTTATAGCACACATAGTGCATACATGTTCACACATACTGCACTAGATGCTAATTAACCCTATAGTTTGAGGCCATTTGGATGAGGTCGAAAAAATCTTGGATTAGAAATGGGGTTGTTCGAACCCCGTAGTTGGATTTTTTATGAACTTGATCTGTAGTACTGGGCAAAACCCTAGTTTAACGTATTTAATTATAGATTCGTAGGTTGATTTTTCTACCTTTTTATTATTATTACTATGCAGCACATGTGTGTTTGCCCGTCGAGTGAAACTCGGAGGAAGAGGGATCACTCGGAAGGAGAGAAGAAGGGAGAGCATTATGGTGTCTCCCCTTTTCGGGTGATGATGTTGACTTTTGTGCAGGGTTTGTCAGTGAGCAGGAGGTGCGAGCGAGCGAGCGAGCGAGTCGAGCGAGGCCGAGAATGAGAGAGATTTGTTTTTTTTTGTGAGAGGGACAACCGAAGGATCCAGAAGGACCCACAGACTTCCAAAACGCATCCTGATGCGTCTTCTCTTGACAAAGAAGATGGCTTGGAGTTTGCGTACCTACCGCACTTGACTTGTGCTCACCGAAGTGTGGGACCTCACGCATGGGCACCACACGTAAGTGACAGACACTGTTGGTGTAAAAACTCGGTTGATTATTATAGTGCATTAGAACAAAGTTTCCTATGGATTCAACGGTAGGAAATCCAAGTTAACTCATTTACATGACATTAATTTTTCCATGAAGCAAAGTTAACACATCTATCAATTGGTACATTTTGGAGTGACTAAGAAGGATCCATGCTTATTCGTTTTCACGTGTTAAATTTGTTTAAATCTTGCTCAAACCTAGGATTTCACCAAGATTGAAATGGGCATGAAAATTCAAAAAAAAATGAAATACCAATGCACATAGTCTTCTTCTGTCATATAGTAAGCATTCAAGATGATAAACAAGGTCTAGACATATTCAAACCAGGCAAATCATGTATCTACTCCCTAACGACCCTAAACTCCGTCTTATGAAGTAAGGCATGAAGAGAAGTGGTTTTGGGTTTCAAACATGCAAATTTCAAAAACCTCCCAAAAGCTTCATTTTAGAGTGACTAAGAAGGATCGAGGCTTACCTTTTCATTTTCATGTTTTAAACTTGTTTAAATCTTGGTCAAACCTAGCTAGTATTTGACCAAGATTCAAATGGGCATAAAATTCAAAAAAAATCAGAAAAATGAAAAACCAAAGCACATAGCCTTCTTATGTCATATAGTAAGAATTCAAGTTGATAAACAAGGTCTAGACGTATTCAAACTAGACAAATCATGTATCTACCCCTAACACTCTAAACTCTGTCTTATGAAGTCAATTAAGCATGAAGAGAAGTGGTTTTGGGTTTCAAACATGGAAATTTCAAAAACCTCCCAAAAGCTTCATTTTAGAGTGACTAAGAAGGATCCATGCTTACCTTTTAATTTTCAGATTTTAAACTTGTTTAAATCTTTGTGAAACCTAGGATTTGACCAAGATTCAAATGGGCATAAAAATTCAGGAAAAAACCAAAAGATTGATAAACCAAAGCACATAGCATTCTTATGTCATACAGTAAGCATTCAAGTTGATAAACAAGGTCTAGACATATTCAAACTAGAAAATCATGTATATATCTGCCCCTAACCTTAAACTCTGTCTTATGAAGTCAATCATGAAGAGAAGTGGTTTTGGGTTTCAAACATGAAAATTTCAAGAACATCCCAAAAGCCGCTTCATTTTAGAGTGACTAAGAAGGATCCATGCTTACCTTTTCGTTTTCATATTATATACTTGTTTAAATCCAGGTCAAACATAGGATTTGACCAAGATTCAAATGGGCATAAAATAAAAAAATAGAAGAATGAAAAACAAAAGCACATAGTCTTCGTATGTCATATAGTAAGCTTTCAAGTTGATAAACAAGGTTTAGACATGTTCAAACCAGACAAATCATGTATCTACCCCCTAACCATAAACTCGGTCGATCTTATGAAGTCTAGCATGAAGAGAAGTCGTATTGGTTTCAAACATGAAAATTTCAAGAACCTCCCAAAATCTTCAAATGGGCATAAAATTCAAAAAACCGGAAAAATGAAAAACCAAAGCACATAGCCTTCTTATGTCATATAGTAAGAATTCAAGTTGATAAACAAGGTCTAGACATATTCAAACTAGACAAATCATGTATCTACCCCTAACACTCTAAACTCTGTCTTATGAAGTCAAGCATGAAGAGAAGTGGTTTTGGGTTTCAAACATGGAAATTTCAAAAACCTCCCAAAAGCTTCATTTTAGAGTGACTAAGAAGGATCCATGCTTACCTTTTAATTTTCATGATTTTAAACTTGTTTAAATCTTGGTCAAACCTAGGATTTGACCAAGATTCAAATGGGCATAAAAATTCAGGAAAAAACCAAAAGAATGATAAACCAAAGCACATATAGTCATTCTTATGTCATATAGTAAGCATTCAAGTTGATAAACAAGGTCTAGACATATTCAAACTAGACAAATCATGTATATATCTATCCCTAACCCTAAACTATGTCTAATGAAGTCAATCATGAAGAGAAGTGGTTTTGGGTTTCAAACATGAAAATTTCAAGAACATCCCAAAAGTCGCTTCATTTTAGAGTGACTAAGAAGGATCCAGGCTTACCTTTTCATTTTCATGTTATAGACTTGTTTAAATCTTGGTCAAACCTACACTAGTAGGAAAACCATTATAGGTGGAAACCACCTCTGTGGCGCACCAAATGGCCCATGCGCCACAAAAATATTTCTGTGGCGCACCACTAAAATGCGCCATAAAAGATTTAATGTTTCTGTGGCGCACGTGCAAGCATATGCGCCACGGAAGATGGAGATTCCGTGGCGCACGGTGGGTAGTGCGCCACGGAAGTTCGTGGGACCCACGCTGGGTCCACCACTGCACATGGCCGAAGGATATTCCGTGGCGCATGGTCCGGCGTGCGCCACGGAAGTTAACTTTCGTGGCGCACGTTGATCCATGCGCCACGGAGTCTCCTGCGGGGACCACCCCCCGGCTCACGCCACCATGATTCTGTGGCGCATGAGCTCATATGCGCCACAGAAGTTCATGTTTCTGTGGCACATATCAGCATATGCGCCACAGAAAGTGCATAGTAGATCTCACTTTTGGAGACAGCTTTCCCCCTCTTTTCTTCCACCCACCACCCTTTCCATTCTTGTCTCCTCCAACCAGCTCGTGTTGCTCCTCTCTCCCACTCCTTTTTTGTCATACTTTTCTCCATTGTTGATAGCTCTAAGCCTATTTTGTGGGCATATTTGTGAGGGGAAGCCACTCCAACTTGTAGAGGGGTACTAAAAACCACAATTCTCTTTCCCTCCTCCTCCACTTTCCCTCTTGCATGGTCCATTGTTTTGTCTCCACCACCCCATCCTCTTGCTCCACCATGATCTTGGTAGATTTCTGAGAGGTTGAGTACTATTGGATGCATGTTTTGTGTGTATGGATGTTTTGTAGGTGAAGATTATTATCGCGCTCCCGGACGGTTTGCGGTGGCGAGACGATGATGTTTATATGTGTTGAGCTTTGTGTTGTGGTTGAATCTTTGCTTGCGAAGAAGCTTATTTGTGTTGTTGGTTTGTGCCGGCGTGTGGTGCATGGATGTTTGCCGAAATGTTGATTCATTTCCATTTCGGCAAATTCTTGCACTAGCCATATGTCCCACTTTTAGGATAGGTCATGTCGAAATTTTCCGGCGATCATGCATGCATGTGTGTTTGTGCATGGTGTGTGTGGTTCTAATTAACTCTCTTTTGCTCTATATATGTATGATGCAGTCAACCATGGTCGTCCATATGAGGGAAGGACAAGTGGTTAGATACAAGGTGAACGCGAAGGCCGACATGGTTAGGAACAACATGACCCTGATAAGATGTCCGTGTCAAAAATGCGGACTCCGGCAGTGGATCGACCCTGATTCTGGACAACTGGAGGAACACCTGCTCAGGCGCGGTTTCATGCTTGGCTTCAACGAGGAGCCGGCGGCAAATGTTGGTCATGAAGAAGAGGCCGACATCGGGCGAGAAGACGAAGAGTCTCCCGAACATGGTGTTCATCATGAGGAAGGAGAGGCCGATGAAGGACTAGGAGGAGAAGGAGGACCGCTGCCGCCCGCTGCCCCCACCTCGTCGACGACCACCGCACCTCGATCCCCTGGTAAGCTTCTCCCCCTCCCCTCTCCCCCTCCACTGCCCCCCTCGCCCTCTTCGCCGTCCTAACCGCCGTTTCTGGGCCTGATTAGACTACTGTTGCTCGTGGAGCATCTTGATAGTATGTGAAAACAAATGCGACGCATACTTCTGAATTTTTGAACGGTTTTTTACCCTAACCAAGAATCCAAGATCGACATTGCTACAGAATGATCGTGACCCTCATCTCTTTTACAACTTACAAGGTTCCTCCAGCTGGCAGGAGGTCCTGAAATGTGTACTATGTTGCATACTGGTCATTGATGTCACAGCCATGAGTTTTTACCTTACTCGTCTTCAAAACGTAAGTAGAGTCAGAACTGCTATGGAACTTGCATGACAGAACAGAAAGAGACATTGAAATCAAGTAAATGACTTTTATCCCCAAGCAGCAAAAAGAAGCATTGCCAGGATTTGTGGCCTTGCTATCTGAAGTTGCTGCCCGCCCTTAGCAAAAATTATTTCTGGCCTTACTTCTGAAACATACAAGATAGGTTCAACAATGATAGCAAAACTGACAGGTGGCCTTACTTCTGAAACATAAGATAGGTTCAGTTTCCACACCAATAACATACACATTGGACCTCATTCAGGCTGTTGTCTGCTCAGCTCTTCTGGATCATCAATTACACAAGTATAAGCTCAATATGATTAAACTAGCAAGTCACAAATACAAAATAAAATGCCCTGGTTAATTTAGTCAGAGAATTGTAGCCTCCATGATCATTGCTTCCATGATCATCCCATAAGTGTGGCCTCCATGATCACTATTTGCCACTCCCACTGTATTTATGTTCATCTAGACAGAGGAAAGAAGATCACAAAACAGCTCTAACTACCTAATTAAGCCAGATAGGATGCACACATTTCACCAATCAAATCAATGTTATTCTTAAATAATCAATACTACAAAATAAAATGCCCTGGTTAATACTACAAAATAAAATGCACACATTTTCCGATAGGCTACGATATTTTGATATGCTACAAGTACACTAAAATGCTACAGTTACTAACCAGAGAAGTGCCTTTGCTTATTTTATGAATGGTTTTTTCTCATACTTGGTTTTTTCTCAATGAGTAACAAGCAAGCAAGCAATGAGTAAATCAAGCAAGCAATGGTTTTTTCTCATACTTGGTTTTTTCTCAGTTACTAACCAGTATCTAAGCAAGCAAGCAAGCAATGAGTAAATCAATGGTTTTTTCTCATACTTGGCTGCAACTTTGCATTTTTTTTCTCATATGATACATGATATGCTACAGTTATGAAGATGTTGGTTTATCTAATATGCTACAGTTACTAACCAGAGAAGTGCCTTTGCTTATTTTATGAATTTTGTACATGTATAGTTTTGAGTAAATTGCAAGCAGTAAATTGCAAGATTTATTTAAATTGCAAGCAGTAGTAGTGGCAGTAAATTGCAAGCAGTAGTAGTTGCTGTTGCTTGGCTGTTGCTGTTGCTTGGATGCCTAATAGATTTGCCCAAAACTGATTATGTACTGTGATTTTGAATATGAAGCATACAATTTCAATTTCAGTGGCAGTAGCATTGCAAATGTGGTATTCATTTATACTAATATGCTACAGTCTGTTTGGTTGGCAGTAGCATTGCAAATGTGGTATATATGCTGGTGTGGTGTATATGGTGGTATATATGCTGGTGTGGTGTTGTTGGTCATAAAATTTATATATTGTTGCTGCTGTTGTTGTATAAGTCACTAGCTATCATTTACTGTTGTTGTATTGCTGGTGCACATTAATTAAGTGTATGTGCTGGTGATGCTGGTGATGGTGATGGTGGGGATGGTGTGTATGTGCTGGTGATGGTGATGGACCTGATGGTGTGTGTATGCTGGTGATGGTGGGGATGGTGTGTATGTGATGGTGATGGTGGTATTGTGTATATGTTGCATTATATGTTGCAGGGACTTCAAATGAGCTGCCCATTTCTCCCGAAACGTTGATTCACTTCCGTTTCGGTTGAGAAATGGGGCTCCTATGTCCAAAAATTAGCAAAGGTCATGCCGAATTTTCCGGCCGACAATTGTACTAATAGATTTCATCCTCTTCTTTATAGAAATTGCAAATATGTCGGTCGACGACAACGTGGCCGGCACTTCTAAGGCCGCCATGACCCTCGAAGAGGAAGCCGGAGCGGCGAACGTCGAGTTCTGGGAATTCGGCCCCTCCCAGCGACAAGAGGAGGAGGAGGTGGACTTGGCGGCGGAGGAAGTCGGAGCTGACCGTCAGATGACTGAGCCGGGGAGGAGGAGGAGTATGAACCCACCACCGACGGCGGCGACCACACGGGGGGTGACGGCGTCGGGGAGGCTGACGGCAGCGGCAACCCGGCTGCTAAGAAGAAGAAGAAGCCGCGGAAGGATCGGAAGCCGACGGTGCTCGCCAACACCACCAGCGAGATCACATTGGTCTCCGAAAGTGGGCAGCCAAAGGAGCCTTTGGATGTTGCCGCTGGGTACGTCATGCAACTCGGGTGCATTGTCCGGGAAAGCATGTCGATCAACACGGTGAATATCCGAGGTGAAGGCAATGAGCATTTGGTCGAGCTCTGCCTTCGGAAGCTTCACCGACGGTACACGTTCCCGGCGCCATACAATAACTTGGAAAGATCCAACCCGGTGAATAAATTGGCCATCACGAAGATGAGCAACGCCCTGAGCAGCTGGAAAAGCCGGGTGAAGGCCAAGATCGACAAAGGTGAAAGCTTTGAGAGTATTAAGAAGGGTGAGCCGATGCTCGATGAAGCAGAGTTCCAGATATTCAAGGAGCGGCTGGATAGAGAGGATGCGAAAGCATGGACGGAGTGGGGTAGACAAATGCATGAGCTCAACTTAGGAGCACATCACCTTGGAAGCGGCGGTTATAGAGGAAAGATTCCCATTTGGGAAAAGGAGGACGAAGAACTTGCACGTGCTGGGAAACCGAACCCATGGTTGAAAATGACGGACCCGCAGGTGAGGTACTTTGTCCGGGCCCGCTACACTCTGGACAGGAATACAATGGAATTCGTTACCGAGCATGACGACGTGAGGAAGTTCGAGGAAAAGCTGGTAAGGGAATTTACTCGCGCGGTCCATTGCTGCACATATTACATATATGACGTGAATGCAATGCCCTAAATGTGTTCACCCTATCCTTGTCTGCAGAACGAGCAGTTGGCGGCGGCCGATCTCCCCGAGGCCGAATCGTCGTCCCAGGGCTCGAGGAGCCGTGGGACACGCCTTTCAACAGGGCGTTGAATATCCTCAAGCAGAGGCCAGTATCCAAGCCGCCGACGTCTGCTGGACGTGTCTGCGGCTTTGGTACAAGCATGAAGTTTCGCGAGTACTACAAAGTGGAAAGCAGCAAGAAGAGAAGGAGGAGCGCGATGTCATCAGAGGATAAAGCCGAGGTGGAAGAGCTGAGGAAGAAGGTCTCCATGCTCGAGGAAAAACAGGCAAACTCGATGGACAAAGATGAGGTGGACAAGCTTTTCGAGAAGAAGCTCCGCGATTTCCTGCCCCCTCAGGTCATCGAGGGGATAGCTGCGTGGAATGCGTCCGGTCAGGTGGGGTCGATAAAAGTGCCTAGCGCCGGGGCCAGCAACTCGATCTTCAACGCGTCGCCATCTCCGGATCTGGTTACCCCGCCGCCCACCATCGCCGCGGGGCAGCCGATGGAGTTGGATGAACCGGTGCCCCCGCCGATCCTCGCCGAGGCTACCAAGGCGCAGCCGGCGGCGGTGGTGCTTCATAATGCACCCGAGCCGCAGAAGATTGATAGGCCGGCCGCCATTGTCTCCACATTAGCACAGCTCAACGCCATCACCAAGGTACTTAACTAATTAGTTATTCCATGCCATCTCCTTCATGCGTTTTGATACCCGGCTATCTAATTAATGATGCCCAACATTACTCGAGACACTCCTTGCGTGCTCCTTCACTGCGCGCCCGGCGGAGAGTTGAAGGATGTTGCCACGGGAATGATCATACAACCGAAGAGCACCACGTTGCACACCGTGGCTATGGACGCCAACGTCCTGAAGGTCACTTTGGGCCGGGTGTTGCCGGGGTGCGAAGACATGGACCCCCCAATACAGCCCGAGGGAGCCGACGAGCACCTGACGCTTGAGAACTGCCATGGCTATACCATGGTATGGCCAAAGACCCAGATCCGTCTTGGGGGTCGCTCCACCGGCGCCTCCTCGATCATCCGGCAGCCGATCGTCCGGCCGCCTGCTCGGAGGGCAGCTCCTCCCGTCGTCACCGCCACAACAAGCCGCCACAAGAAACTGCTGGGAGAGTCTCTCGCCTCAACCGCCACCGGCGGAGCCTAAAGGCAAGGCCGCTGCACCGCTATCGCCCATCCCATCACCCAACGAAGATGACATCGATGATGATGGGCCGGTAGACGTCGATGCCTACCTCAACACCGGCGCCGACATAGATGATTTGTACATGGCGGGCACGGATGAAGAAGCATACCGCGCTCGCGACGAACCAGCTGGCCCACCCAAGGCAACCAAACAGCGCCTGGTGTTCCGCGGCTTCTCTCAAGAGACGCCTCCGGCAACCGATACACAAGAGCCAACCACCGCAAACATCTTCAGCCCCAATACGCTGATCAAGAAGGTCAACGAGAAGTTTGAAGCGTCAGGGGCCGTTGCTCCGAAGAAGCCCCGTAAAAGACCTAGTAAGAACAAGGAGAAGTCTGCGAGCCAGCCACCTCCGACGATCCGTCATCGGGACTCCATGGTACCTCCCAGCAAGGATGGCTTGACCAGAATGCATGAAGTTGGCAAACCAATACTGGGTCCGGAGCTGCAACACCTTGCTTCCGGAGATATGCTGCCTCTGCAGGACAGTATCCTGGTCCTAGAGAGTATCCTTCTTAAGGACAAAGATCCAAATTACCCGGTCTTCACGGTCAAGGTGCCAAGAGATGTGGGCTTCGTCACTGATGCCCCCACGGATATATTCTTTATAGCGTACGAGGACATCTTCAAGCTATTCCACTCGAGAAGGCTGGACTATAACTTGGTCCGCCTATTCGCGCTCAATCTGGCGATGAAGATCAAGAGAGAGAGTACCCCGGACATCGCGATAGCGGATCCCTACTACATGCGTGAAAGCCAGTTGGCCTTATCAGCGGTGCGGGTACGGGCTTCGTTGTACCTACGAAGTGCTTCTTGGACAACAAGAGGAAGGACAACATCCTCTTGGCTTACTTTCCCGAGTAAGTACACATCCGCTAGCCCCGTAATAAATTTCTTTTCCATTGCTCATTTCCAACCTCGATCTTGTTCCAAATTTGTGTTGCGTAGAGACACGCACTCGCGTACTCATCTCCATTGCCCCGAAGTATTCTCTTGCCACCTATTTCGACTCGGGAGTGCGAAAAGAAGAACTACGCCGGAATAAGGGGTGTGCTAGATGATGCTCTCGAGGGCTACTTCAAAGGGAGGCGCCTTCAAAGAAAAGGCGGAATGTTTCAGGGATGATGGTAAACACAAGTTCAAGCACGTGTTCGAGTTCCCCCGTGTCAAGCAGCCGGAAAACAGCACTCGGACGCCGTCTATGTCATGCATCACCTAAAAGGGTTTGTCCGGGATAGCCAGAACTTGTTGCTGCCATCTGCTCTCCGAGGATGGGCCGAAAAGTTGGCGCGGATCAACGATGATGACCTCAGAGAAGACTTCCAGGATACCAGGGTCAAGTTATCACATATCATCATTAAAGATGTCACCACAGGGGGAGGGCCCATGCACCAGGGTAGAGCGTTATGCAAGAGGGACATCGAACACCGCCTCAAAGCGCAGGGTGACACGAGGACGTGGATTACAAAAGATCTGTACAAGCCGTTCCCGGAGCCCCTGCGAGCCTTGACTTAGTGTGTGATAAACTAGCTATCTTCATCGGTTAGTTTGTATATATATCGATGGACGTGGTCTTTTGTGTGGGTCGTAATTAAACTCTAAGTACTATGTTCATCGGTTTATGTGTATCGGTGGACGTCGTCTTGTGTGTGCGTGTCGCAAACTTATTGTTGCCGTGCTCAACTTTACTATATACTTTGCTCTAATATTTATCAACATATATATATATATGCATGATGTACTAATATGATATACTAATATGCCCTTGTCAATAGAGATGCCGACGTACGTTGTGTACAAGGGTCGGGTTCCAGGTGTCTACGAGGAGTGGCAGGACTGTCTCGAACAGGTGCACAAGTTCAGCGGGAACAGCTACAAGGGATACGCGACTAGAGAGGAGGCGGTAGCACAGTGGAGGGCACACGTGGGCAAGAAGAAGAACCGGCTGAAGTTCTTGGTCCCCCTCTTACTCACCGCCACCGCGGTTGTACTCTACTTTACTTTAGTCTAGGTGGCCGGTGACGATGCATGTGCATATGAGACGAGATGAACACATGTATGTGTATGCGACGATCAAACACATTTCTACTTGTGTAATTTGGATCTAAATGATGTAATGATGAAGACTTGTGTGTATCATGTCATTTGTGTGTCATTTCGACTATTTCTGTTATTTCTGGAATGTGCTATGTATTTGCTGTATATATACCTGTATATTTCCTGTCAAATACCTGTATGTACTGCAGAAATGAAAAAAATTCGAAAATCCAAAAATTAACATTATGTGGCGCATGCGTTGGCAGTGCGCCATAAAAAATTATAAGTATTCTGTGGCGCACGTATCCACCGGTGCGCCATAAAAACATTCACGTGGCGCATGCGGGCTAATGCGCCACGGAATTCCAAACTTCGTGGCGCACCGGTGCGCATGCGCCTACGAATTCCAAACTTCTGTGGCGCACCCACTGCTGCGCCACAGAATTTAAATACTAGTCGCGTGGCATCTGTGGCGACGGCCATATGCGCCACAGAATCTTCATTTGGTGCGCCACAGTTAGCCCTTTTTCCACTAGTGCTAGGATTTGACCAAGATTCAAATGGGCATAAACATTCAGAAAAAATAAAAAAATCAAAAACCAAAGCACATATAGTCTTCTTATGTCATATAGTAAGAATTGAAGTTGATAAACAAGGTCTAGACATATTCAAACCAGACAAATCGTGTATCTACACCTAACCCTAAACTATATCTAATGAAGTCAAGCATGATGAGAAATGGTTTTGGGTTTCAAACATGGAAATTTCAAAAACCTCCCAAAAGCTTCATTTTAGAGTGACTAAGAAGGATCCAGGCTTACCTTTTCATTTTCATGTTTTAACTTATTTAAATCCTGGTCAAAACTAGGATTTGATCAAGATTCAAATGGGTATAAAATAAAATAAAAAACGCACATAGCCTTTTTCTGTCATATAATGATCATTCAAGTTGATAAACATGGTCTAGACATATTCAAACTAGAAAATCGTGTATCTACCCTGTCCCTGGCTAACCCTAAACTCTGTCTTATGAAGTCAAGCATGAAGAGAAGTGGTTTTGGGTTTCAGACATGGAAATTTTGAAAACCTCCCAAAAACTTCATCTTAGAGTGACAAAGAAGGATCCAAGCTTACCTTTTCATTTTCATGTTTTAAGCTTGTTTAAATATTGGTCAAGCCTAGGATTTGACCAAGATTCAAATGGGCATAAAAATTTTGGAAAATAAAAAAAAATAAAAACCAAAGCACATAGTCTTCTTACGTCATATATATCTATAGTAAGCATATTCAAGTAGATAAACAAGGTATAGACATATTCAAAACAGACAAATCCTGTATCTACCCCCTAACCCTAAACTCGGTCTTATGATGCCTAGCATGAAGAGAAGTCGTTTTGGGTTTCAAACGTTTAAGCCAAAAGCCCCATTTCATATATTCCAAATTTGATTCAAATTTGAAAGACATACAATTTATAGCACACATAGTGCATACATGTTCACACATACTGCACTAGATGCTAATTAACCCTATAGTTTGAGGCCATTTGGATGAGGTCGAAAAATTCTTTGATTAGAAATGGGGTTGTTCGAACCCCGTAGTTGGATTTTTTATGAACTTGATCTGTAGTACTGGGAAAAACCCTAGTTTAACGTATTTAATTATAGATTCGTAGGTTGATTTTTCTACCTTTTTTTATTATTACTATGCAGCACATGTGTGTTTGCCCGTCGAGTGAAACTCGGAGGAAGAGGGATCACTCGGAAGGAGAGAAGAAGGGAGAGAATTATGGTGTCTCCCCTTTTTCGGGTGATGATGTTGACTTTTGTGCAGGGTTTGTCAGTGAGCAGGAGGTGCGAGCGAGCGAGCGAGCGAGTCGAGCGAGGCCGAGAATGAGAGAGATTTGTTTTTTTTGTGAGAGGGACAACGGAAGGATCCAGACGGACCCACAGACTTCCAAAACGCATCCTGATGCGTCTTCTCTTGACAAAGAAGATGGATTGGAGTTTGCGTACCTACTGCACTTGACTTGTGCTCACTGAAGTGTGGGACCTCACGCATGGGCACCACACGTAAGTGACAGACCTGTTGGTGTAAAAACTCGGTTGATTATTATAGTGCATTAGAACAAAGTTTCCCATGGATTCAACGGTAGGAAATCCAAGTTAACTCATTTACATGACATTAATTTTTCCATGAAGCAAAGTTAACACATCTATCAATTGGTACATTTTGGAGTGACTAAGAAGGATCCATGCTTATTCGTTTTCACGTGTTAAATTTGTTTAAATCTTGCTCAAACCTAGGATTTCACCAAGATTGAAATGGGCATGAAAATTCAAAAAAAATGAAATACCAATGCACATAGTCTTCTGTCATATAGTAAGCATTCAAGATGATAAACAAGGTCTAGACATATTCAAACCAGGCAAATCATGTATCTACTCCCTAACGACCCTAAACTCCGTCTTATGAAGTAAGGCATGAAGAGAAGTGGTTTTGGGTTTCAAACATGCAAATTTCAAAAACCTCACAAAAGCTTCATTTTAGAGTGACTAAGAAGGATCGAGGCTTACCTTTTCATTTTCATGTTTTAAACTTGTTTAAATCTTGGTCAAACCTAGCTAGTATTTGACCAAGATTCAAATGGGCATAAAATTCAAAAAAATCAGAAAAATGAAAAACCAAAGCACATAGCCTTCTTATGTCATATAGTAAGAATTCAAGTTGATAAACAAGGTCTAGACATATTCAAACTAGACAAATCATGTATCTACCCCTAACACTCTAAACTCTGTCTTATGAAGTCAATTAAGCATGAAGAGAAGTGGTTTTGGGTTTCAAACATGGAAATTTCAAAAACCTCCCAAAAGCTTCATTTTAGAGTGACTAAGAAGGATCCATGCTTACCTTTTAATTTTCAGATTTTAAACTTGTTTAAATCTTTGTGAAACCTAGGATTTGACCAAGATTCAAATGGGCATAAAAATTCAGGAAAAAACCAAAAGATTGATAAACCAAAGCACATAGCATTCTTATGTTATATAGTAAGCATTCAAGTTGATAAACAAGGTCTAGACATATTCAAACTAGAAAATCATGTATATATCTGCCCCTAACCTTAAACACTGTCTTATGAAGTCAATCATGAAGAGAAGTGGTTTTGGGTTTCAAACATGAAAATTTCAAGAACATCCCAAAAGCCGCTTCATTTTAGAGTGACTAAGAAGGATCCAGGCTTACCTTTTCGTTTTCAAATTTTATACTTGTTTAAATCCAGGTCAAAAATAGGATTTGACCAAGATTCAAATGGGCATAAAATAAAAAAAATAGAAGAATGAAAAACAAAAGCACATAGTCTTCTTATGTCATATAGTAAGCTTTCAAGTTGATAAACAAGGTTTAGACATGTTCAAACCAGACAAATCATGTATCTACCCCCTAACCATAAACTCGGTCGATCTTATGAAGTCTAGCATGAAGAGAAGTCGTATAGGTTTCAAACATGAAAATTTCAAGAACCTCCCAAAATCTTCAAATGGGCATAAAATTCAAAAAACCGGAAAAATGAAAAACCAAAGCACATAGCCTTCTTATGTCATATAGTAAGCATTCAAGTTGATAAACAAGCATGTCTAGACATATTCAAACCCGACAAATCATGTATCTACCCCTAACCCTAAACTCTGCATGTCTTATGAAGTCAACCATGAAGAGAAGTGGTTTTGGGTTTCAAACATTGAGATTTCAAGAACCCCCCAAAAGCCTCATTTTAGAATGACTAAGAAGGATCCAGGCTTACCTTTTCATTTTCATGTTATAGACTTGTTTAAATCTTGGTCAAACCTAGGATTTGACCAAGATTCAAATGGGTATAAACATTCAGAAAAAATCAAAAAATCAAAAACCAAAGCACATATAGTCTTCTTATGTCATATAGTAAGAATTGAAGTTGATAAACAAGGTCTAGAAATATTCAAACCAGAAAAATCGTGTATCTACACCTAACCCTAAACTATATCTTGTTGGAGATATGCCCAAGAGGCAATAATAAAAGTGGTTATTATATATCTTTGTGTTTATGATAAATGTTTATATACCATGCTGTAATTGTATTAACCGAAACATTGATACATGTGTGATATGTAAACAACAAAGAGTCCCTAGTAAGCCTCTTAACTAGCTTGTTGATTAATAGATGATTAGTTTCATAATCATGAACATTGGATGTTATTAATAACAAGATAGGCCCTTCGCAGAGGGAAGCAGGGATTAAATCATGTGCTAGAGCTTTTCAAGTTTTGAAATCATATAAAGAGCATAAAAGTAAGATTTTGAGTGGTGTTTGTTGTTGTCAACGAATGGTAGCGGACACTCTAACCCCCTTGCCAAACAGACCTTCCAAGAGCGGCTCCCATGGAGGACGGCATCTCTACCAGCAAGGTAGATCATCCCCCCTTCTCTTTTGTTTACACATGTATTTTAGTTTTATTATGGATGACACTCCCCCCAACCTTTGCTTTCACAAGCCATAGCTAACCGAATCCTCGGGTGCCTTCCAACATTCAAATACCATGGAGGAGTGTCTATTGCAAAATTAAGTTGCTTACTGATAAATTAGGGCAAAACATGTGAAGAGAATTATTAGTGAAAGTTATTAATTGGGGCTGGGAACCCCGTTGCCAGCTGATGGCGTGTAACTCACACGTTCGTTGGGAACCCCAAGAGGAAGGTATGATGCGCACAGTAGCAAGTTTTCCCTCAGAAAGAAACCAAGGTTTAATCGAACCAGGAGGAGCCAAGAAGCACGTTGAAGGTTGATGGTGGCGAAATGTGATGCGGCGCAACAACAGGGATTCCGGCGCCAACGTGGAACCCGCACAACACAACCCAAGTACTTTGCCCCAACGAAACAGTGAGGTTGTCAATCTCACCGGCTTGCTGTAACAAAGGATTAACCGTATTGTGTGGAAGATGATTGTTTGCAAGAAAACAGTAAAAACAAGTATTGCAGTAGATTGTATGCTATGTAAAGAATAGGACCGGGGTTGTCACATCCCAAAATTTTCCAAATTTTGGAATGTGAAATAAAAATAAAATTTAAGCTTGGTTGGTTGTCTTGATTTAAAATTTCCAATGAAATAATTTTTTTTGGTGTTACTTAAAACTATTTCGTAAAAATGGAGTTTTCAAAAACATGCATTGCATTCATAAGCATCATGTCATCTTTGCATTCCCTAGGAAAAACTTGAATGAAATTTTAAATTTTGTTAAAGAAACCTAAAACCCGAAGTAATGCAAATAAAACCATATAGGTCTATGTGCCAAATTCAATTTTTTCAAAATGTTTTAAAAGTGGTTCCAAAATAATCTTCATTGAATAAGGAATCGGCTGATATTTTATTTGTATTTTTTTTTTGACTTAGTTTGAGTAACTTTTGATCAAGTTTGGTTTTCAAATTAATTTCAAAAACTAAATTAGAAAACAAAACAGAAAAGAAAAAGAAGTAAAAAAAAACAAGAAAGCGTGCGGGCAGATGGCCTAGGCAAGCTCAAAATGAGCGAGCCAGCCAGGCCACACACGCTCACGCACGCGGCACGCCCGTGAAGACAGCAACGTCCGTTTCTTGTTTCCTCTTCTAATGTGTGGGCCCCACATCCACGTCGACTCGTCATCAAGCTCCAACCAGGAAACGGAAGCACATCACGACCCGTACGTTTTGCAGTTTCTCTACATTTTCTCCCCAATTGATTCCAGACGATTTAAGCCACCATTTAACGAGCCGTTTGCTCCTACTTAAGCCTCACACCCTCCTCTTCATTTCCCCCCAAACGGCACACCTAAAGAGCCCCCAGGCTGCTCGAATTTTGCCTCGCATGTCTGCAGTACCGTCGCGGTAAATCGTAGATTGCGGTGAGCACGGTCCATCTTTTGATCTCTAGTTTCTTCCAAACTTCCTACTTCTTCGTTGCGCATCTCTCAGGATTTGTTTCGAAATTTTTGACGCACCACAGCGACGACACCATATTCGACTGCAGTTCGCGGGAAGCGTCTCCGGCGAGCGATTTCCGGCGAAACAGTGTACCTCGACGTTCACGAATTCTTCATCGAGTTCGTCTTGTCAAGCAGAGCGCTGTGGGTTTGCTTCACCATCGCTAAAGATCATCGAGGGAACTCAGGCAGCTATCTCTGTTTGCTTCCCGTACGTGAGCTGCTCTCTCTTCTCTTTTTCTTTGGTTTCCCTTCATCATTTCCATGAACCACAGCATCTAGATCCTAAGGCTGCTGCTAGATGACTTAAACGAAGGGGTATCGTCGAGTAGAAACATGCCACTTGTCACAACAGTTTTTATTTTCGAATATTTGGACAGAGAAACATAGAAACTTGTAAAAATCATATCTTTAGTTCCGTTTATCCAAATTTAACAAACTTCGTGTCCCTGGATTCATAAAAACGTGTAGAATACAGTAGACACATAATGTTCCACTTTTGCATCATATGTTTACACAGTTTTTGCAGAAACTCAAATAGAGCATTTTGGCTATATAAATAGTTCTACAAATTTTTTTGGGAGTAATTCCTTTTGCTATTAACAGAGAATTGAACCCTCTGTACAGTAGCATTAGAAAAGAAAAATGTGACCTATATATTTCCCTTATAGTATTTATTTAGTGTTGTACATCTTTCTAATGATAGGAAATGTTTTTAATTATTAATTCAACACTAAAATTTTGCCATGACATCATGCATATAGTTGAAACCAGAGAACATATTAAGTGTGTTTTTCATGTTTAATCCACATATTGCATCCATATTCTTATTTGTGATTGTATATGTGTTGCTATGTGTTTATGGAGTGAAAATATTTGTTTGTAGATTGTGGTTGTGCTGATTGCAACATGTGTTTTTGCAAAGAGTGTACCAACTCCTCCTCTCACCAAGGCAAGTGACACTTTGATCATAAAAGTCCTGGTATTTTGTTTTGTGTGTAATACTTCTCGGTAGAATGCTTGTGTAGGAAACTTTTGTTGCGCAAACCAAGTTAGGATAGCCACCTGTTATCTTGATCGATCTAGTAGACACCAACGTACGACTTGCTTGCTTGGATTTGCTTGTAAACGAGAAGGGCGTATGATGCTAAGAGATTTGATGATGCCGATGAATGGGTTTTAGCTAGGAAACTAGTTTCATGGAATGCGAACTATCTAGGACGAATCAGTTGGTTTTGGTCCTCGAAGTGTAGTCCTTGGAGGGAATGGATCAGCATTACAACTTTAGTGATCTAGATGGTTCACTGTTGATGGAGCAGTGTTACCTATTTGAATGACGTATGGTTCACCGTTGATGGAGCGGTGTTACCACTTTAAAAGACACATGGTTCACTGTTGATGGAGCAGTGTTACCTGTTTGAATGACTTATGGTTCACCGTTGATGGAGCGGTGTTACCACTTTAAAAGACACATGGTTCACTGTTGATGGAGCAGTGTTACCTGTTTGAATGACTTATGGTTCACCGTTGATGGAGCGGTGTTACCACTTTAAAAGACACATGGTTCACTGTTGATGGAGCAGTGTTACCTGTTTGAATGACTTATGGTTCACCGTTGATGGAGCGGTGTTACCACTTTAAAAGACTCATGGTTCACTGTTGATGGAGCAGTGTTACCTGTTTGAATGACTCATAGTTCACCGTTGATGGAGCGGTGTTACCACTTTAAAAGACCCATGGTTCACTGTTGATGGAGCAGTGTTACCGGTTTGAATGACTCATGGTTCACCGTTGATGGAGCGGTGTTACCACTTTTAGCGACCCATGGTTGAATTACCAATTTACATGAACTTTGGT
This sequence comes from Lolium rigidum, assembly GCF_022539505.1. Classification (NCBI taxonomy): domain Eukaryota; kingdom Viridiplantae; phylum Streptophyta; class Magnoliopsida; order Poales; family Poaceae; genus Lolium; species Lolium rigidum. Next base: position 5,825 of record NW_025900817.1, on the reverse strand, counting down.
TCATTGTTGTAGGCGCAGTGTTACCACTTTTAATGGCCCATGGTTCACTGTTGATGGAGCAGATGTTACCTATTTGAATGACTCATGGATCACCGTTGATGGAGCGGTGTTACCACTTTTAGCGACCCATGGTTGAATTACCAGTTTACATGATCCTTGGTTCATTGTTAGTGTTACCACTTTAGTTGTCACTTGACTCACTGGGAATTTATTAGCTTTAGTGTCCCCTTGCCAATACAATTCAAATGTATTGACCATTCGTGGCTGCAACGTATCATGTTGCAGGTTTTCCAGACGATGTGTAAGGAAACGTTAGGGGTTACGAGTCTATCCTCAACATGCTCACCTGTGGCACATGAAGACGAAGGACTCCATGCTCGTCTATGTTTGTTCGTTGTAAAACTCGATGATATGCTAGCCTTGTGCTATGCAATTTGTAAATCTTTATGTAAATTCTGGATCATACGATGTAATAAAGACCTTTGTTTCGTGATATTACATCTTGTACTGTGTGTGCTAGCGATTGATCCAGGGACTAGCACAGATACGCACAGAGATCGGCACCCTACTGGGTGAGGTCGCTACAGATGGTATCAGAGCATTGTGTTGACCATAGGTTCGTGGCCCTAGGTTTGGATTAGGAATAGGGAGACCCTAGGAAAAAAAATCTGTCTAGTCCAGTTTTTATTAAGTTGATGTTTGGATTTTTGAACTTCTTATATTCTTACCTATTTCATCTTCAAAAATTTCCCTCTTAGTTTAGATAGACTACCTCTTGAAACCATTAGGGAAAGATACATGATGACCATGTGTGTGAAATGACGAACTCATGCTTCATGTGATGTTCTTCAACTCCGCAAGAAGGACTTCATAGAAGACCAATGAAGAACTTGAAGAAATAGTCAGGTGCAGACTGCACAACACCCATAGGTACATCGATGAAGTAGAAGAGAAGCTTGAAACATCCAAAACATAATTAGACTAGACCACCATTCTCTTTTATTGAACCAACGATAGCGTTAGAAAGTATTGATCTTACCAAAATATGGTATGACCATACTAGTTTGGTTGTGTTTGAGTTATGTTGCTTGATGCTTGTTAGATGCTTGTTGTTTGCCAAATTGCTTGATTTGCCATGTTTGGGTAGGAAACTTCTTTAGAACCTTTCTATCTATTCTCATCTAAATCCAACCCAGCATGTGTCTTCTCGACAAATCGTCATGAAGACAACCTTAGCAAAACCAAACCTGATGTTTCCTATATATCAAGATGAAGACAGGAAGAGTGTGAGGTATGCAATACCCTAGTTAAGGATCGATAGAAATGTTTCCAAAACAGTTCAATAATGGGGATTGAAACATTGATTCAATTCTCCATGATTTTTTTATATCAAATTGTGAGGTTGACCAAGAGCTAGAATACGGGATATACCAAAATGAATACAAGTAAATGATTGGGTGCGACATGGATTGGCCCCCATGACGACTACTCATATTGTTTGCTCTTGTTACGAGGAATGGTAAATCTAGAGCGACATACCTACAAGTGAGACGTCGCTGATAAGCCTGAACCTTAGGATGGATAAATATTATACCCTTATAGTAGGCAAGTGTTGCCAAGCGTAGGACTACGGTGAGTTTGTAGATCCAACTGCTAGTTGAAGAGTAGGAGAAGATTGTCGAAGGCCCCAACAAGCAAGGGATGAGGATTGTCGTGAAGTCCCCTCATCTTGGTCTCCTGATAGGCCAAAAGAGCGACCCCATCTGTCAAAGTAGTTCAACCACCTACCCATATGAAACCCAACCATGAGGAAAAGCTTATTCGAGGCACCGTGAAGAGATATGTTGTTCACCATATGTGAATAAACAACCACCTACTGGGTATGAAGTCAGAAGCCGTCGATGTTCCAAAAGATGACCCAGTGCCAAGTCACTCACTAGTTGAGTCAACTAGCAACCCAAGACCTAGACTACCCACAAAAGTTTCTTTTAAGGGTGGTAGCGCACCAACACATCTCATACCCAACCTTCTTTCTAGCCTTCTCGAATCTCGAGGACGAGATTCCTTTAAGGGTGGTAGTCTGTCACATCCCAAAATTTTCCAAATTTTGGAATGTGAAATAAAAATAAAATTTAAGCTTGGTTGGTTGTCTTGATTTAAAATTTACAATGAAATAATTTTTTTTGGTGTTACTTAAAACTATTTCGTAAAAATGGAGTTTTCAAAAACATGCATTGCATTCATAAGCATCATGTCATCTTTGCATTCCCTAGGAAAAACTTGAATGAAATTTTAAATTTTGTTAAAGAAACCTAAAACCCGAAGTAATTCTAATAAAACCATATAGGTCTATGTGCCAAATTCAATTTTTTCAAAATGTTTTAAAAGTGGTTCCAAAATAATCTTCATTGAATAAGGAATCGGCTGATATTTTATTTGTATTTTTTTTTGACTTAGTTTGAGTAACTTTTGATCAAGTTTGGTTTTCAAATTAATTTCAAAAACTAAATTAGAAAACAAAACAGAAAAGAAAAAGAAGTAAAAAAAAAACAAGAAAGCGTGCGGGCAGATGGCCTAGGCAAGCTCAAAATGAGCGAGCCAGCCAGGCCACACACGCTCACGCACGCGGCACGCCCGTGAAGACAGCAACGTCCGTTTCTTGTTTCCTCTTCTAATGTGTGGGCCCCACATCCACGTCGACTCGTCATCAAGCTCCAACCAGGAAACGGAAGCACATCACGACCCGTACGTTTTGCAGTTTCTCTACATTTTCTCCCCAATTGATTCCAGACGATTTAAGCCACCATTTAACGAGCCGTTTGCTCCTACTTAAGCCTCACACCCTCCTCTTCATTTCCCCCCAAACGGCACACCTAAAGAGCCCCCAGGCTGCTCGAATTTTGCCTCGCATGTCTGCAGTACCGTCGCGGTAAATCGTAGATTGCGGTGAGCACGGTCCATCTTTTGATCTCTAGTTTCTTCCAAACTTCCTATTTCTTCGTTGCGCATCTCTCAGGATATGTTTCGAAATTTTTGACGCACCACAGCGACGACACCATATTCGACTGCAGTTCGCGGGAAGCGTCTCCGGCGAGCGATTTCCGGCGAAACAGTGTACCTCGACGTTCACGAATTCTTCATCGAGTTCGTCTTGTCAAGCAGAGCGCTGTGGGTTTGCTTCACCATCGCTAAAGATCATCGAGGGAACTCAGGCAGCTATCTCTGTTTGCTTCCCGTACGTGAGCTGCTCTCTCTTCTCTTTTTCTTTGGTTTCCCTTCATCATTTCCATGAACCACAGCATCTAGATCCTAAGGCTGCTGCTAGATGACTTAAACGAAGGGGTATCGTCGAGTAGAAACATGCCACTTGTCACAACAGTTTTTATTTTCGAATATTTGGATAGAGAAACATAGAAACTTGTAAAAATCATATCTTTAGTTCCGTTTATCCAAATTTAACAAACTTCGTGTCCCTGGATTCATAAAAACGTGTAGAATACAGTAGACACATAATGTTCCACTTTTGCATCATATGTTTACACAGTTTTTGCAGAAACTCAAATAGAGCATTTTGGCTATATAAATAGTTCTACAAATTTTTTTGGGAGTAATTCCTTTTGCTATTAACAGAGAATTGAACCCTCTGTACAGTAGCATTAGAAAAGAAAAATGTGACCTATATATTTCCCTTATAGTATTTATTTAGTGTTGTACATCTTTCTAATGATAGGAAATGTTTTTAATTATTAATTCAACACTAAAATTTTGCCATGACATCATGCATATAGTTGAAACCAGAGAACATATTAAGTGTGTTTTTCATGTTTAATCCACATATTGCATCCATATTCTTATTTGTGATTGTATATGTGTTGCTATGTGTTTATGGAGTGAAAATATTTGTTTCTAGATTGTGGTTGTGCTGATTGCAACATGTGTTTTTGCGAAGAGTGTACCAACTCCTCCTCTCACCAAGGCAAGTGACACTTTGATCATAAAAGTCCTGGTATTTTGTTTTGTGTGTAATACTTCTCGGTAGAATGCTTGTGTAGGAAACTTTTGTTGCGCAAACCAAGTTAGGATAGCCACCTGTTATCTTGACTGATCTAGTAGACACCAACGTACGACTTGCTTGCTTGGATTTGCTTGTAAACGAGAAGGGCGTATGATGCTAAGAGATTTGATGATGCCGATGAATGGGTTTTAGCTAGGAAACTAGTTTCATGGAATGCGAACTATCTAGGACGAATAAGTTGGTTTTGGTCCTCGAAGTGTAGTCCTTGGAGGGAATGGATCAGCATTACAACTTTAGTGATCTAGATGGTTCACTGTTGATGGAGCAGTGTTACCTATTTGAATGACGTATGGTTCACCGTTGATGGAGCGGTGTTACCACTTTAAAAGACACATGGTTCACTGTTGATGGAGCAGTGTTACCTGTTTGAATGACTTATGGTTCACCGTTGATGGAGCGGTGTTACCACTTTAAAAGACACATGGTTCACTGTTGATGGAGCAGTGTTACCTGTTTGAATGACTTATGGTTCACCGTTGATGGAGCGGTGTTACCACTTTAAAAGACACATGGTTCACTGTTGATGGAGCAGTGTTACCTGTTTGAATGACTTATGGTTCACCGTTGATGGAGCGGTGTTACCACTTCAAAAGACTCATGGTTCACTGTTGATGGAGCAGTGTTACCTGTTTGAATGACTCATGGTTCACCGTTGATGGAGCGGTGTTACCACTTTAAAAGACCCATGGTTCACTGTTGATGGAGCAGTGTTACCGGTTTGAATGACTCATGGTTCACCGTTGATGGAGCGGTGTTACCACTTTTAGCGACCCATGGTTGAATTGCCAATTTACATGAACTTTGGTTCATTGTTGTAGGCGCAGTGTTACCACTTTTAATGGCCCATGGTTCACTGTTGATGGAGCAGTGTTACCTATTTGAATGACTCATGGATCACCGTTGATGGAGCGGTGTTACCACTTTTAGCGACCCATGGTTGAATTACCAGTTTACATGATCCTTGGTTCATTGTTAGTGTTACCACTTTAGTTGTCACTTGACTCACTGGGAATTTATTAGCTTTAGTGTCCCCTTGCCAATACAATTCAAATGTATTGACCATTCGTGGCTGCAACGTATCATGTTGCAGGTTTTCCAGACGATGTGTAAGGAAAGGTTAGGGGTTACGAGTCTATCCTCAACATGCTCACCTGTGGCACATGAAGACGAAGGACTCCATGCTGTCTATGTTTGTTCGTTGTAAAACTCTGATGATATGCTAGCCTTGTGCTATGCAATTTGTAAATCTTTATGTAAATTCTGGATCATACGATGTAATAAAGACCTTTGTTTCGTGATATTACATCTTGTACTGTGTGTGCTAGCGATTGATCCAGGGACTAGCACAGATACGCACAGAGATCGGCACCCTACTGGGAGAGGTCGCTACAGGGGTCCACAGTTCACTAGAGGTGTCTCTCCCATAAGATAAAAGCATGTTGGGTGAACAAATTATAGTCGGGCAATTGACAAATAGAGAAGGGCATAACAATGCATATACATGATATGATAAATATAGTGAGATTTAATCCGGCATTACGACAAAGTACATAGACCGCCATCCAACCGCATCTATGCCTAAAAAGTCCACTTTCGGGTTATCATCCGAACCCCATTCAGCATTAAGTTGCTAAGCAACAGACAATTGCATTAAGTATGGTGCGTAATGTAATCAACAACTACATCCTTAGACATAGCATCAATGTTTTATCCCTAGTGGCAACAGCACATCACAACCTTAGAACTTTCA